>NW_027474007.1:0-103047 GCF_050947335.1 Megachile rotundata | reverse complement strand
TATGATTGATAGAACGACAATTACTATACTTATTACACTCACTGTTATCAATCTAACTCATATTATTAACCATATTATGCAGATATGATCGATAGAACTACAACTACTATACTCATTACTCTTATTATTATCAATCTAACTCATATTATTAGCCATACTATGCTTATATGATCGATAGAGCGACAATTACTATACTCATTACTCTTATTATTATCAATCTAACTCATATTATTAGCCATATTATGCTTATATGATCGATAGAACTACAACTACTATACTCATTACTCTTATTATTATCAATCTAACTCATATTATTAGCCATATTGTGCTTATATGATCGATAGAACGACAATTACTATACTCATTGCTCTTATTGTTATCAATCTAACTCATATTATTAGTCATATTATGCTTATATGATTGATAGAACGACAATTACTATACTTATTACACTCACGGTTATCAATCTAACTCATATTATTAACCATATTATGCAGATATGATCGATAGAACTACAACTACTATACTCATTACTCTTATTATTATCAATCTAACTCACATTATTAGCCATATTATGCATATATGATCGATAGAACGACAATTACTATACTTATTACTCTTATTATTATCAATCTAACTCATATTATTAGCCGTATTATGCTTATATGATCGACAGAACGACAATTACTATACATATTACACTCACTATTATCAATCTAACTCATATTATTAACCGTATTATGCAGATATGATCAATAGAACGACAATTACTATACTTATTACTCTTATTATTATCAATCTGACTCATATTATTAGCCATATTATGCTTATATGATCGATAGAACTACAACTACTATACTCATTACTCTTATTATTATCAATCTAACTCATATTATTAGCCATATTATGCTTATGTGATCGATAGAACGACAATTACTATACTTATTACTCTTATTATTATCAATCTAACTCATATTATTAGCCATACTATGCTTATATGATCGATAGAACGACAATTACTATACTTATTAGTCTTATTATTATCAATCTAACTCATATTATTAGCCATATTATGCTTATATGATCGATAGAACGACATGTACTATACTCATTACTCTTATTATTATCAATCTAACTCACATTATTAGCCATATTATGCATATATGATCGATAGAACGACAATTACTATACTTATTACTCTTATTGTTATCAATCTAACTCATATTATTAGCCGTATTATGCTTATATGATCGACAGAACGACAATTACTATACATATTACACTCACTATTATCAATCTAACTCATATTATTAGCCATATTATGCTTATATGATCGATAGAACGACAATTACTATACTTATTACTCTTATTATTATCAATCTGACTCATATTATTAGCCATATTATGCTTATATGATGGATAGAACGACAATTACTATACTCATTACTCTTATTACTATCAATCTAACTCATATTATTAGCCATATTATGCTTATATGATCGATAGAACGACAATTACTATACTAATTACTTTTATTGTTATCAATCTAACTCATATTATTAGCCATATTATGCTTATATGATCGATAGAGCGACAATTACTATACTCATTACTCTTATTATTATCAATCTAACTCATATTATTAGCCATATTATGCTTATATGATCGATAGAGCGACAATTATATACTCATCACTCTTATTATTATCAATCTCACTCATATGATTAGCCATATTATGCTTATGTGATCGATAGAACGACAATTACTATACTTATTACTCTTATTATTATCAATCTAACTCATATTATTAGCCATACTATGCTTATATGATCGATAGAACGACAATTACTATACTCATTACTCTTATTGTGTATCAATCTAACTCATATTATTAGCCATATTATGCTTATATGATCGATAGAACGACAATTACTATACTCATTGCTCTTATTGTTATCAACCTAACTCATATTATTAGTCATATTATGCTTATATGATTGATAGAACGACAATTACTATAACTTTTTAAACTCACTGTTATCAATCTAACTCATATTATTAACCATATTATGCAGATATGATCGATAGAACTACAACTACTATACTCATTACTCTTATTATTATCAATCTAACTCACATTATTAGCCATATTAGCATATATGATCGATAGAACGACAATTACTATACTTATTACTCTTATTATTATCAATCTAACTCATATTATTAGCCGTATTATGCTTATATGATCGACAGAACGACAATTACTATACATATTACACTCACTATTATCAATCTAACTCATATTATTAACCATATTATGCAGATATGATCAATAGAACGACAATTACTATACTTATTACTCTTATTATTATCAATCTGACTCATATTATTAGCCATATTATGCTTATATGATCGATAGAACTACAACTACTATACTCATTACTCTTATTATTATCAATCTAACTCATATTATTAGCCATATTATGCTTATGTGATTGAGAGAACGACAATTACTATACTTATTACTCTTATTATTATCAATATAACTCATATTATTAGCCATACTATGCTTATATGATCGATAGAACGACAATTACTATACTTATTAGTCTTATTATTATCAATCTAACTTATATTATTAGCCATATTATGCTTATATGATCGATAGAACGACATGTACTATACTCATTACTCTTATTGTTATCAATATAACTCATATTATTAGCCATATTATGCTTATATGATTGATAGAACGACAATTACTATACATATTACACTCACTATTATCAATCTAACTCATATTATTAACCATATTATGCAGATATGATCAATAGAACGACAATTACTATACTTATTACTCTTATTATTATCAATCTGACTCATATTATTAGCCATATTATGCTTATATGATCGTTAGAACTACAACTACTATACTCATTACTCTTATTATTATCAAGCTAACTCATATTATTAGCCATATTATGCTTATGTGATCGATAGAACGACAATTACTATACTTATTACTCTTATTATTATCAATCTAACTCATATTATTAGCCATACTATGCTTATATGATCGATAGAACGACAATTACTATACTTATTAGTCTTATTATTATCAATCTAACTCATATTATTAGCCATATGATGCTTATATGATCGATAGAACGACATGTACTATACTCATTACTCTTATTGTTATCAATCTAACTCATATTATTAGCCATATTATGCTTATATGATCGATAGAACGACAATTACTATACTTATTACTCTTATTATTATCAATCTGACTCATATTATTAGCCATATTATGCTTATATGATCGATAGAACAACAATTACGATACTCATTACTCTTATTACTATCAATCTAACTCATATTATTAGCCATATTATGCTTATATGATCGATAGAACGACAATTACTATACTAATTACTTTTATTGTTATCAATCTAACTCATATTATTAGCCATATTATGCTTATATGATTGATAGAACGACAATTACTATACTTATTACACTCACTGTTATCAATCTAACTCATATTATTATCCATATTATGCAGATATGATCGATAGAACTACAACTACTATACTCATTACTCTTATTATTATCAATCTAACACATATTATTAGCCATATTATGCTTATATGATTGATAGAACGACAATTACTATACTTATTACACTCACTGTTATCAATCTAACTCATATTATTATCCATATTATGCAGATATGATCGATAAAACTACAACTACTATACTCATTACTCTTATTATTATCAATCTAACTCATATTATTAGCCATACTATGCTTATATGATCGATAGAGCGACAATTACTATACTCATTACTCTTATTATTATCAATCTAACTCATATTATTAGCCACATTATGCTTATATGATCGATAGAACTACAACTACTATACTCATTACTCTTATTATTATCAATCTAACTCATACTATTAGCCATATTATGCTTATATGATCGATAGAGCGACAATTACTATACTCATTACTCTTATTATTATCAATCTAACTCATATGATTAGCCATATTATGATTGTATGATCGGTAGAACGATAATTACTATACTTATTACTCTTATTACTATCAACCTAACTCATATTATTAGCCATATTATGCTTATATGATCGATAGAACGACAATTACTATACTCATTGCTCTTATTGTTATCAATCTAACTCATATTATTAGTCATATTATGCTTATATGATTGATAGAACGACAATTACTATACTTATTACACTCACTGTTATCAATCTAACTCATATTATTAACCATATTATGCAGATATGATCGATAGAACTACAACTACTATACTCATTACTCTTATTATTATCAATCTAACTCACATTATTAGCCATATTATGCATATATGATCGATAGAACGACAATTACTATACTTATTACTCTTATTATTATCAATCTAACTCATATTATTAGCCGTATTATGCTTATATGATCGACAGAACGACAATTACTATACTTATTACACTCACTATTATCAATCTAACTCTTATTATTAACCATATTATGCAGATATGATCGATAGAACTACATCTACTATACTCATTACTCTTATTGTTATCAATCTAACTCATATTATTAGCCATATTATGCTTATATGATCGATAGAGCGACAATTACTATACTCATTACTCTTATTATTATCAATCTAACTCATATGATTAGCCATATTATGCTTATGTGATCGATAGAACGACAATTACTATACTTATTACTCTTATTATTATCAATCTAACTCATATTATTAGCCATACTATGCTTATATGATCGATAGAACGACAATTACTATACTCATTACTCTTATTGTTATCAATCTAACTCATATTATTAGCCATATTATGCTTATATGATCGATAGAACGACAATTACTATTCTTTTTACTCTTATTATTATCAATCTAACTCATATTATTAGCCATATTATGCTTATATGATCGATAGAACGACAATTACTATACTTATTAGTCTTATTATTATCAATCTAACTCATATTATTAGCCATATTATGCTTATATGATCGATAGAGCGACAATTACTATACTCATTACTCTTATTATTATCAATCTATCTCATATGATTAGCCATATTATGATTGTATGATCGGTAGAACGATAATTACTATACTTACTACACTCACTGTTATCAATCTAACTCATATTATTAACCATATTATGCAGATATGATCGATAGAACTACAACTACTATACTCATTACTCTTATTATTATCAATCTAACTCATATGATTAGCCATATTATGCTTGTATGATAGGTAGAAGGATAATTACTATACTTATTACTCTTATTACTATCAACCTAACTCATATTATTAGCCATATTATGCTTATATGATCGATAGAACGAAAATTACTATACTCATTACTCTTATTGTTATCAATCTAACTCATATTATTAGCCATATTATGCTTATATGATCGATAGAACGACAATTACTATTCTTTTTACTCTTATTATTATCAATCTAACTCATATTATTAACCATATTATGCAGATATGATCGATAGGACTACAACTACTATACTCATTACTCTTATTATTATCAATCTAACTCATATTATTAGCCATATTATGCTTATATGATCGATAGAGCGACAATTACTATACTCATTACTCTTATTGTTATCAATCTAACTCATATTATTAGCCATATTATGCTTATATGATCGATAGAACGACAATTACTATTCTTTTTACTCTTATTATTACCAATCTAACTCATATTATTAACCATATTATGCAGATATGATCGATAGGACTACAACTACTATACTCATTACTCTTATTATTATCAATCTAACTCATATTATTAGCCATACTATGCTTATATGATCGATAGAACGACAATTACTATACTTATTACACTCACTGCTATCAATCTAACTCATATTATTAACCATATTATGCAGATATGATCGATAGAACTACAACTACTATACTCATTACTCTTATTATTATCAATCTAACTCATATGATTAGCCATATTATGCTTGTATGATAGGTAGAAGGATAATTACCATACATATTACTCTTATTATTATCAATCTAACTCATATTATTAGCCATATTATGCTTATATGATCGATAGAACGACAATTACTATTCTTTTTACTCTTATTATTATCATTCTAACTCATATTATTAGCCATATTATGCTTATATGATCGATAGAGCGACAATTACTATACTTATTAGTCTTATTATTATCAATCTAACTCATATTATTAGCCATATTATGCTTATATGATCGGTAGAACTACAATTACTATACTTATTTCTCTTCTTATTATCAATCTAACTCATATTATTAACCATATTATGCAGATATGATCGATAGAACTACAACTACTATACTCATTACTCTTATTATTATCAATCTAACACATATTATTAGCCATATTATGCTTATATGATTGATAGAACGACAATTACTATACTTATTACACTCACTGTTATCAATCTAACTCATATTATTAACCATATTATGCAGATATGATCGATAGAACTACAACTACTATACTCATTACTCTTATTATTATCAATCTAACTCATATTATTAGCCATACTATGCTTATATGATCGATAGAGCGACAATTACTATACTCATTACTCTTATTATTATCAATCTAACTCATATTATTAGCCATATTATGCTTATATGATCGATAGAACTACAACTACTATACTCATTACTCTTATTATTATCAATCTAACTCATATTATTAGCCATATTGTGCTTATATGATCGATAGAACGACAATTACTATACTCATTGCTCTTATTGTTATCAATCTAACTCATATTATTAGTCATATTATGCTTATATGATTGATAGAACGACAATTACTATACTTATTACACACACGGTTATCAATCTAACTCATATTATTAACCATATTATGCAGATATGATCGATAGAACTACAACTACTATACTCATTACTCTTATTATTATCAATCTAACTCACATTATTAGCCATATTATGCATATATGATCGATAGAACGACAATTACTATACTTATTACTCTTATTATTATCAATCTAACTCATATTATTAGCCGTATTATGCTTATATGATCGACAGAACGACAATTACTATACATATTACACTCACTATTATCAATCTAACTCATATTATTAACCGTATTATGCAGATATGATCAATAGAACGACAATTACTATACTTATTACTCTTATTATTATCAATCTGACTCATATTATTAGCCATATTATGCTTATATGATCGATAGAACTACAACTACTATACTCATTACTCTTATTATTATCAATCTAACTCATATTATTAGCCATATTATGCTTATGTGATCGATAGAACGACAATTACTATACTTATTACTCTTATTATTATCAATCTAACTCATATTATTAGCCATACTATGCTTATATGATCGATAGAACGACAATTACTATACTTATTAGTCTTATTATTATCAATCTAACTCATATTATTAGCCATATTATGCTTATATGATCGATAGAACGACATGTACTATACTCATTACTCTTATTGTTATCAATCTAACTCATATTATTAGCCATATTATGCTTATATGATCGATAGAACGACAACTACTATACTCATTACTCTTATTATTATCAATCTAACTCATATGATTAGCCATACTATGCTTGTATGATCGGTAGAACGATAATTACTATACTTATTACTCTTATTATTATCAATCTAGCTCATATTATTAGCCATATTATGCTTATATGATCGATAGAACGGCAATTACTATACTCATTACTCTTATTGTTATCAATCTAACTCATATTATTAGCCATATTATGCTTATATGATCGATAGAACGACAATTACTATACTTATTACTCTTATTATTATCAATCTGACTCATATTATTAGCCATATTATGCTTATATGATGGATAGAACGACAATTACTATACTCATTACTCTTATTACTATCAATCTAACTCATATTATTAGCCATATTATGCTTATATGATCGATAGAACGACAATTACTATACTAATTACTTTTATTGTTATCAATCTAACTCATATTATTAGCCATATTATGCTTATGTGATTGATAGAACGACAATTACTATACTTATTACACTCACTGTTATCAATCTAACTCATATTATTAACCATATTATGCAGATATGATCGATAGAACTACAACTACTATACTCATTACTCTTATTATTATCAATCTAACACATATTATTAGCCATATTATGCTTATATGATTGATAGAACGACAATTACTATACTTATTACACTCACTGTTATCAATCTAACTCATATTATTAACCATATTATGCAGATATGATCGATAGAAGTACAACTACTATACTCATTACTCTTATTATTATCAATCTAACTCATATTATTAGCCATACTATGCTTATATGATCGATAGAGCGACAATTACTATAATCATTGCTCTTATTGTTATCAACCTAACTCATATTATTAGTCATATTATGCTTATATGATTGATAGAACGACAATTACTATACTTATTACACTCACTGTTATCAATCTAACTCATATTATTAACCATATTATGCAGATATGATCGATAGAACAACAACTACTATACTCATTACTCTTATTATTATCAATCTAACTCATATTATTAGCCGTATTATGCTTATATGATCGATAGAGCGACAATTACTATACTCATCACTCTTATTATTATCAATCTCACTCATATGATTAGCCATATTATGCTTATGTGATCGATAGAACGACAATTACTATACTTATTACTCTTATTATTATCAATCTAACTCATATTATTAGCCGTATTATGCTTATATGATCGATAGAGCGACAATTACTATACTCATCACTCTTATTATTATCAATCTCACTCATATGATTAGCCATATTATGCTTATGTGATCGATAGAACGACAATTACTATACTTATTACTCTTATTATTATCAATCTAACTCATATTATTAGCCATACTATGCTTATATGATCGATAGAACGACAATCACTATACTCATTACTCTTATTGTTATCAATCTAACTCATATTATTAGCCATATTATGCTTATATGATCGATAGAACGACAATTACTATACTCATTGCTCTTATTGTTATCAACCTAACTCATATTATTAGTCATATTATGCTTATATGATTGATAGAACGACAATTACTATACTTATTACACTCACTGTTATCAATCTAACTCATATTATTAACCATATTATGCAGATATGATCGATAGAACAACAACTACTATACTCATTACTCTTATTATTATCAATCTAACTCACATTATTAGCCATATTAGCATATATGATCGATAGAACGACAATTACTATACTTATTACTCTTATTATTATCAATCTAACTCATATTATTAGCCGTATTATGCTTATATGATCGACAGAACGACAATTACTATACATATTACACTCACTATTATCAATCTAACTCATATTATTAACCATATTATGCAGATATGATCAATAGAACGACAATTACTATACTTATTACTCTTATTATTATCAATCTGACTCATATTATTAGCCATATTATGCTTATATGATCGATAGAACTACAACTACTATACTCATTACTCTTATTATTATCAATCTAACTCATATTATTAGCCATATTATGCTTATGTGATCGAGAGAACGACAATTACTATACTTATTACTCTTATTATTATCAATATAACTCATATTATTAGCCATACTATGCTTATATGATCGATAGAACGACAATTACTATACTTATTAGTCTTATTATTATCAATCTAACTCATATTATTAGCCATATTATGCTTATATGATCGATAGAACGACATGTACTATACTCATTACTCTTATTGTTATCAATCTAACTCATATTATTAGCCATATTATGCTTATATGATTGATAGAACGACAATTACTATACATATTACACTCACTATTATCAATCTAACTCATATTATTAACCATATTATGCAGATATGATCAATAGAACGACAATTACTATACTTATTACTCTTATTATTATCAATCTGACTCATATTATTAGCCATATTATGCTTATATGATCGTTAGAACTACAACTACTATACTCATTACTCTTATTATTATCAAGCTAACTCATATTATTAGCCATATTATGCTTATGTGATCGATAGAACGACAATTACTATACTTATTACTCTTATTATTATCAATCTAACTCATATTATTAGCCATACTATGCTTATATGATCGATAGAACGACAATTACTATACTTATTAGTCTTATTATTATCAATCTAACTCATATTATTAGCCATATGATGCTTATATGATCGATAGAACGACATGTACTATACTCATTACTCTTATTGTTATCAATCTAACTCATATTATTAGCCGTATTATGCTTATATGATCGACAGAACGACAATTACTATACATATTACACTCACTATTATCAATCTAACTCATATTATTAACCATATTATGCAGATATGATCAATAGAACGACAATTACTATACTTATTACTCTTATTATTATCAATCTGACTCATATTATTAGCCATATTATGCTTATATGATCGATAGAACTACAACTACTATACTCATTACTCTTATTATTATCAATCTAACTCATATTATTAGCCATATTATGCTTATGTGATCGAGAGAACGACAATTACTATACTTATTACTCTTATTATTATCAATATAACTCATATTATTAGCCATACTATGCTTATATGATCGATAGAACGACAATTACTATACTTATTAGTCTTATTATTATCAATCTAACTCATATTATTAGCCATATTATGCTTATATGATCGATAGAACGACATGTACTATACTCATTACTCTTATTGTTATCAATCTAACTCATATTATTAGCCATATTATGCTTATATGATTGATAGAACGACAATTACTATACATATTACACTCACTATTATCAATCTAACTCATATTATTAACCATATTATGCAGATATGATCAATAGAACGACAATTACTATACTTATTACTCTTATTATTATCAATCTGACTCATATTATTAGCCATATTATGCTTATATGATCGTTAGAACTACAACTACTATACTCATTACTCTTATTATTATCAAGTTAACTCATATTATTAGCCATATTATGCTTATGTGATCGATAGAACGACAATTACTATACTTATTACTCTTATTATTATCAATCTAACTCATATTATTAGCCATACTATGCTTATATGATCGATAGAACGACAATTACTATACTTATTAGTCTTATTATTATCAATCTAACTCATATTATTAGCCATATGATGCTTATATGATCGATAGAACGACATGTACTATACTCATTACTCTTATTGTTATCAATCTAACTCATATTATTAGCCATATTATGCTTATATGATCGATAGAACGACAATTACTATACTTATTACTCTTATTATTATCAATCTGACTCATATTATTAGCCATATTATGCTTATATGATCGATAGAACAACAATTACGATACTCATTACTCTTATTACTATCAATCTAACTCATATTATTAGCCATATTATGCTTATATGATCGATAGAACGACAATTACTATACTAATTACTTTTATTGTTATCAATCTAACTCATATTATTAGCCATATTATGCTTATATGATTGATAGAACGACAATTACTATACTTATTACACTCACTGTTATCAATCTAACTCATATTATTATCCATATTATGCAGATATGATCGATAGAACTACAACTACTATACTCATTACTCTTATTATTATCAATCTAACTCATATTATTAGCCATACTATGCTTATATGATCGATAGAACGACAATTACTATACTTATTACACTCACTGTTATCAATCTAACTCATATTATTAACCATATTATGCAGATATGATCGATAGAACTACAACTACTATACTCATTACTCTTATTATTATCAATCTAACTCATATGATTAGCCATATTATGCTTGTATGATAGGTAGAAGGATAATTACTATACATATTACTCTTATTATTATCAATCTAACTCATATTATTAGCCATATTATGCTTATATGATCGATAGAACGACAATTACTATTCTTTTTACTCTTATTATTATCAATCTAACTCATATTATTAGCCATATTATGCTTATATGATCGATAGAGCGACAATTACTATACTTATTAGTCTTATTATTATCAATCTAACTCATATTATTAGCCATATTATGCTTATATGATCGGTAGAACTACAATTACTATACTTATTTCTCTTCTTATTATCAATCTAACTCATATTATTAACCATATTATGCAGATATGATCGATAGAACTACAACTACTATACTCATTACTCTTATTATTATCAATCTAACACATATTATTAGCCATATTATGCTTATATGATTGATAGAACGACAATTACTATACTTATTACACTCACTGTTATCAATCTAACTCATATTATTAACCATATTATGCAGATATGATCGATAGAACTACAACTACTATACTCATTACTCTTATTATTATCAATCTAACTCATATTATTAGCCATACTATGCTTATATGATCGATAGAGCGACAATTACTATACTCATTACTCTTATTATTATCAATCTATCTCATATGATTAGCCATATTATGATTGTATGATCGGTAGAACGATAATTACTATACTTATTACTCTTATTACTATCAACCTAACTCATATTATTAGCCATATTATGCTTATATGATCGATAGAACGAAAATTACTATACTCATTGCTCTTATTGTTATCAATCTAACTCATATTATTAGTCATATTATGCTTATATGATTGATAGAACGACAATTACTATACTTATTACACTCACTGTTATCAATCTAACTCATATTATTAACCATATTATGCAGATATGATCGATAGGACTACAACTACTATACTCATTACTCTTATTATTATCAATCTAACTCATATTATTAGCCATACTATGCTTATATGATCGATAGAACGACAATTACTATACTTATTACACTCACTGTTATCAATCTAACTCATATTATTAACCATATTATGCAGATATGATCGATAGAACTACAACTACTATACTCATTACTCTTATTATTATCAATCTAACTCATATGATTAGCCATATTATGCTTGTATGATAGGTAGAAGGATAATTACTATACATATTACTCTTATTATTATCAATCTAACTCATATTATTAGCCATATTATGCTTATATGATCGATAGAACGACAATTACTATTCTTTTTACTCTTATTATTATCATTCTAACTCATATTATTAGCCATATTATGCTTATATGATCGATAGAGCGACAATTACTATACTTATTAGTCTTATTATTATCAATCTAACTCATATTATTAGCCATATTATGCTTATATGATCGGTAGAACTACAATTACTATACTTATTTCTCTTCTTATTATCAATCTAACTCATATTATTAACCATATTATGCAGATATGATCGATAGAACTACAACTACTATACTCATTACTCTTATTATTATCAATCTAACACATATTATTAGCCATATTATGCTTATATGATTGATAGAACGACAATTACTGTACTTATTACACTCACTGTTATCAATCTAACTCATATTATTAACCATATTATGCAGATATGATCGATAGAACTACAACTACTATTCTCATTACTCTTATTATTATCAATCTAACTCATATTATTAGCCATACTATGCTTATATGATCGATAGAGCGACAATTACTATACTCATTACTCTTATTATTATCAATCTAACTCATATTATTAGCCATATTATGCTTATATGATCGATAGAACTACAACTACTATACTCATTACTCTTATTATTATCAATCTAACTCATATTATTAGCCATATTGTGCTTATATGATCGATAGAACGACAATTACTATACTCATTGCTCTTATTGTTATCAATCTAACTCATATTATTAGTCATATTATGCTTATATGATTGATAGAACGACAATTACTATACTTATTACACTCACGGTTATCAATCTAACTCATATTATTAACCATATTATGCAGATATGATCGATAGAACTACAACTACTATACTCATTACTCTTATTATTATCAATCTAACTCACATTATTAGCCATATTATGCATATATGATCGATAGAACGACAATTACTATACTTATTACTCTTATTATTATCAATCTAACTCATATTATTAGCCGTATTATGCTTATATGATCGACAGAACGACAATTACTATACATATTACACTCACTATTATCAATCTAACTCATATTATTAACCGTATTATGCAGATATGATCAATAGAACGACAATTACTATACTTATTACTCTTATTATTATCAATCTGACTCATATTATTAGCCATATTATGCTTATATGATCGATAGAACTACAACTACTATACTCATTACTCTTATTATTATCAATCTAACTCATATTATTAGCCATATTATGCTTATGTGATCGATAGAACGACAATTACTATACTTATTACTCTTATTATTATCAATCTAACTCATATTATTAGCCATACTATGCTTATATGATCGATAGAACGACAATTACTATACTTATTAGTCTTATTATTATCAATCTAACTCATATTATTAGCCATATTATGCTTATATGATCGATAGAACGACATGTACTATACTCATTACTCTTATTGTTATCAATCTAACTCATATTATTAGCCATATTATGCTTATATGATCGATAGAACGACAACTACTATACTCATTACTCTTATTATTATCAATCTAACTCATATGATTAGCCATACTATGCTTGTATGATCGGTAGAACGATAATTACTATACTTATTACTCTTATTATTATCAATCTAGCTCATATTATTAGCCATATTATGCTTATATGATCGATAGAACGGCAATTACTATACTCATTACTCTTATTGTTATCAATCTAACTCATATTATTAGCCATATTATGCGTATATGATCGATAGAACGACAATTACTATACTTATTACTCTTATTATTATCAATCTGACTCATATTATTAGCCATATTATGCTTATATGATGGATAGAACTACAATTACTATACTCATTACTCTTATTACTATCAATTTAACTCATATTATTAGCCATATTATGCTTATATGATCGATAGAACGACAATTACTATACTAATTACTTTTATTGTTATCAATCTAACTCATATTATTAGCCATATTATGCTTATGTGATTGATAGAACGACAATTACTATACTTATTACACTCACTGTTATCAATCTAACTCATATTATTAACCATATTATGCAGATATGATCGATAGAACTACAACTACTATACTCATTACTCTTATTATTATCAATCTAACACATATTATTAGCCATATTATGCTTATATGATTGATAGAACGACAATTACTATACTTATTACACTCACTGTTATCAATCTAACTCATATTATTAACCATATTATGCAGATATGATCGATAGAAGTACAACTACTATACTCATTACTCTTATTATTATCAATCTAACTCATATTATTAGCCATACTATGCTTATATGATCGATAGAGCGACAATTACTATACTCATTACTCTTATTATTATCAATCTAACTCATATTATTAGCCATATTATGATTATATGATCGATAGAACTACAACTACTATACACATTACTCTTATTATTATCAATCTAACTCATATTATTAGCCATATTATGCTTATATGATCGATAGAGCGACAATTACTATACTCATTACTCTTATTATTATCAATCTAACTCATATGATTAGCCATATTATGATTGTATGATCGGTAGAACGATGATTACTATACTTATTACTCTTATTACTATCAACCTAACTCATATTATTAGCCATATTATGCTTATATGATCGATAGAACGACAATTACTATACTCATTGCTCTTATTGTTATCAATCTAACTCATATTATTAGTCATATTATGCTTATATGATTGATAGAACGACAATTACTATACTTATTACACTCACTGTTATCAATCTAACTCATATTATTAACCATATTATGCAGATATGATCGATAGAACTACAACTACTATACTCATTACTCTTATTATTATCAATCTAACTCACATTATTAGCCATATTATGCATATATGATCGATAGAACGACAATTACTATACTTATTACTCTTATTATTATCAATCTAACTCATATTATTAGCCGTATTATGCTTATATGATCGACAGAACGACAATTACTATACTTATTACACTCACTATTATCAATCTAACTCTTATTATTAACCATATTATGCAGATATGATCGATAGAACTACATCTACTATACTCATTACTCTTATTGTTATCAATCTAACTCATATTATTAGCCATATTATGCTTATATGATCGATAGAGCGACAATTACTATACTCATCACTCTTATTATTATCAATCTCACTCATATGATTAGCCATATTATGCTTATGTGATCGATAGAACGACAATTACTATACTTATTACTCTTATTATTATCAATCTAACTCATATTATTAGCCATACTATGCTTATATGATCGATAGAACGACAATCACTATACTCATTACTCTTATTGTTATCAATCTAACTCATATTATTAGCCATATTATGCTTATATGATCGATAGAACGACAATTACTATACTCATTGCTCTTATTGTTATCAACCTAACTCATATTATTAGTCATATTATGCTTATATGATTGATAGAACGACAATTACTATACTTATTACACTCACTGTTATCAATCTAACTCATATTATTAACCATATTATGCAGATATGATCGATAGAACAACAACTACTATACTCATTACTCTTATTATTATCAATCTAACTCACATTATTAGCCATATTAGCATATATGATCGATAGAACGACAATTACTATACTTATTACTCTTATTATTATCAATCTAACTCATATTATTAGCCGTATTATGCTTATATGATCGACAGAACGACAATTACTATACATATTACACTCACTATTATCAATCTAACTCATATTATTAACCATATTATGCAGATATGATCAATAGAACGACAATTACTATACTTATTACTCTTATTATTATCAATCTGACTCATATTATTAGCCATATTATGCTTATATGATCGATAGAACTACAACTACTATACTCATTACTCTTATTATTATCAATCTAACTCATATTATTAGCCATATTATGCTTATGTGATCGAGAGAACGACAATTACTATACTTATTACTCTTATTATTATCAATATAACTCATATTATTAGCCATACTATGCTTATATGATCGATAGAACGACAATTACTATACTTATTAGTCTTATTATTATCAATCTAACTCATATTATTAGCCATATTATGCTTATATGATCGATAGAACGACATGTACTATACTCATTACTCTTATTGTTATCAATCTAACTCATATTATTAGCCATATTATGCTTATATGATTGATAGAACGACAATTACTATACATATTACACTCACTATTATCAATCTAACTCATATTATTAACCATATTATGCAGATATGATCAATAGAACGACAATTACTATACTTATTACTCTTATTATTATCAATCTGACTCATATTATTAGCCATATTATGCTTATATGATCGTTAGAACTACAACTACTATACTCATTACTCTTATTATTATCAAGCTAACTCATATTATTAGCCATATTATGCTTATGTGATCGATAGAACGACAATTACTATACTTATTACTCTTATTATTATCAATCTAACTCATATTATTAGCCATACTATGCTTATATGATCGATAGAACGACAATTACTATACTTATTAGTCTTATTATTATCAATCTAACTCATATTATTAGCCATATGATGCTTATATGATCGATAGAACGACATGTACTATACTCATTACTCTTATTGTTATCAATCTAACTCATATTATTAGCCATATTATGCTTATATGATCGATAGAACGACAATTACTATACTTATTACTCTTATTATTATCAATCTGACTCATATTATTAGCCATATTATGCTTATATGATCGATAGAACAACAATTACGATACTCATTACTCTTATTACTATCAATCTAACTCATATTATTAGCCATATTATGCTTATATGATCGATAGAACGACAATTACTATACTAATTACTTTTATTGTTATCAATCTAACTCATATTATTAGCCATATTATGCTTATATGATTGATAGAACGACAATTACTATACTTATTACACTCACTGTTATCAATCTAACTCATATTATTAACCATATTATGCAGATATGATCGATAGAACTACAACTACTATACTCATTACTCTTATTATTATCAATCTAACACATATTATTAGCCATATTATGCTTATATGATTGATAGAACGACAATTACTATACTTATTACACTCACTGTTATCAATCTAACTCATATTATTAACCATATTATGCAGATATGATCGATAGAACTACAACTACTATACTCATTACTCTTATTATTATCAATCTAACTCATATTATTAGCCATACTATGCTTATATGATCGATAGAGCGACAATTACTATACTCATTACTCTTATTATTATCAATCTAACTCATATTATTAGCCACATTATGCTTATATGATCGATAGAACTACAACTACTATACTCATTACTCTTATTATTATCAATCTAACTCATACTATTAGCCATATTATGCTTATATGATCGATAGAGCGACAATTACTATACTCATTACTCTTATTATTATCAATCTAACTCATATGATTAGCCATATTATGATTGTATGATCGGTAGAACGATAATTACTATACTCATTACTCTTATTACTATCAACCTAACTCATATTATTAGCCATATTATGCTTATATGATCGATAGAACGACAATTACTATACTCATTGCTCTTATTGTTATCAATCTAACTCATATTATTAGTCATATTATGCTTATATGATTGATAGAACGACAATTACTATACTTATTACACTCACTGTTATCAATCTAACTCATATTATTAACCATATTATGCAGATATGATCGATAGAACGACAATTACTATACTCGTTACTCTTATTATTATCAATCTAACTCATATTATTAGCCATATTATGCTTATATGATCGATAGAGCGACACTTACTATACTAATTACTCTTACTATTATCAATCTAACTCATATGATTAGCCATATTATGCTTGTATGATCGGTAGAACGATAATTACTATACTTATTACTCTTATTATTATCAATCTAACTCATATTATTAGCCATATTATGCTTATATGATCGATAGAACGACAATTACTATTCTTTTTACTCTTATTATTATCAATCTAACTCATATTATTAGCCATATTATGCTTATATGATCGATAGAACGACAATTACTATACTTATTAGTCTTATTATTATCAATCTAACTCATATTATTAGGCATATTATGCTTATATGATCGGTAGAACTACAATTACTATACTTATTTCTCTTATTATTATCAATCTAACTCATATTATTAACCATATTATACAGATATGATCGATAGAACTACAACTACTATACTCATTACTCTTATTATTATCAATCTAACTCATATTATTAGCAATATTATGCTTATATGATCGATAGAACGACAATTACTATACTTATTACTCTTATTATTATCAATCTGACTCATATTATTAGCCGTATTATGCTTATATGATCGATAGAACGACAATTACTATAGTTATTCGTCTTATTATTATCAATCTAACTCATATTATTAGCCATATTATGCTTATATGATCGATAGAACGACAATTACTATACTCATTGCTCTTATTGGTATTAATCTAACTCATATTATTAGTCATATTATGCTTATATGATTGATAGAACGACAATTACTATACTTATTACACTCACTGTTATCAATCTAACTCATATTATTAACCATATTATGCAGATATGATCGATAGAACTACAACTACTATACTCATTACTCTTATTATTATCAATCTAACTCACATTATTAGCCATATTATGCTTATATGATCGATAGAACTACAACTACTATACTCATTACTCTTATTATTATCAATCTAACTCATATTATTAGCCATATTATGCTTATGTGATCGATAGAACGACAATTACTATACTTATTACTCTTATTATTATCAATCTAACTCATATTATTAGCCATACTATGCTTATATGATCGATAGAACGACAATTACTATACTTATTAGTCTTATTATTATCAATCTAACTCATATTATTAGCCATATGATGCTTATATGATCGATAGAACGACATGTACTATACTCATTACTCTTATTGTTATCAATCTAACTCATATTATTAGCCATATTATGCTTATATGATCGATAGAACGACAATTACTATACTTATTACTCTTATTATTATCAATCTGACTCATATTATTAGCCATATTATGCTTATATGATCGATAGAACAACAATTACGATACTCATTACTCTTATTACTATCAATCTAACTCATATTATTAGCCATATTATGCTTATATGATCGATAGAACGACAATTACTATACTAATTACTTTTATTGTTATCAATCTAACTCATATTATTAGCCATATTATGCTTATATGATTGATAGAACGACAATTACTATACTTATTACACTCACTGTTATCAATCTAACTCATATTATTAACCATATTATGCAGATATGATCGATAGAACTACAACTACTATACTCATTACTCTTATTATTATCAATCTAACACATATTATTAGCCATATTATGCTTATATGATTGATAGAACGACAATTACTATACTTATTACACTCACTGTTATCAATCTAACTCATATTATTAACCATATTATGCAGATATGATCGATAGAACTACAACTACTATACTCATTACTCTTATTATTATCAATCTAACTCATATTATTAGCCATACTATGCTTATATGATCGATAGAGCGACAATTACTATACTCATTACTCTTATTATTATCAATCTAACTCATATTATTAGCCACATTATGCTTATATGATCGATAGAACTACAACTACTATACTCATTACTCTTATTATTATCAATCTAACTCATACTATTAGCCATATTATGCTTATATGATCGATAGAGCGACAATTACTATACTCATTACTCTTATTATTATCAATCTAACTCATATGATTAGCCATATTATGATTGTATGATCGGTAGAACGATAATTACTATACTTATTACTCTTATTACTATCAACCTAACTCATATTATTAGCCATATTATGCTTATATGATCGATAGAACGACAATTACTATACTCATTGCTCTTATTGTTATCAATCTAACTCATATTATTAGTCATATTATGCTTATATGATTGATAGAACGACAATTACTATACTTATTACACTCACTGTTATCAATCTAACTCATATTATTAACCATATTATGCAGATATGATCGATAGAACTACAACTACTATACTCATTACTCTTATTATTATCAATCTAACTCACATTATTAGCCATATTATGCATATATGATCGATAGAACGACAATTACTATACTTATTACTCTTATTATTATCAATCTAACTCATATTATTAGCCATACTATGCTTATATGATCGATAGAACGACAATTACTATACTCATTACTCTTATTGTTATCAATCTAACTCATATTATTAGCCATATTATGCTTATATGATTGATAGAACGAGAATTACTATACTTATTACACTCACTGTTATCAATCTAACTCATATTATTAACCATATTATGCAGATATGATCGATAGAACTACAACTACTATACTCATTACTCTTATTATTATCAATCTAACTCATATTATTAGCCATATTATGCTTATGTGATCGATAGAACGACAATTACTATACTTATTACTCTTATTATTATCAATCGAACTCATATTATTAGCCATACTATGCTTATATGATCGATAGAACGACAATTACTATACTCATTACTCTTATTATTATCAATCTAACTCATATTATTAGCCATATTATGCTTATATGATCGATAGAACTACATCTACTATACTCATTACTCTTATTGTTATCAATCTAACTCATATTATTAGCCATATTATGCTTATATGATCGATAGAGCGACAATTACTATACTCATTACTCTTATTATTATCAATCTAACTCATATGATTAGCCATATTATGCTTGTATGATCGGTAGAACGATAATTACTATACTTATTACTCTTATTGTTATCAATCTAACTCATATGATTAGCCATATTATGCTTGTATGATCGGTAGAACGATAATTACTATACTTATTACTCTTATTATTATCAATCTAACTCGTATTATTAGCCATATTATGCTTATATGATCGATAGAACGACAATTACTATACTCGTTACTCTTATTATTATCAATCTAACTCATATTATTAGCCATATTATGCTTATATGATCTAAAGAACGACAATTACTATACTCACTACTGTTATTACTATCAATCTAACTCGTATTATTAGCTATATTATGCTTATGTGATCGATAGATCGACAATTACTATACTCAGTACTCTTATTATTGTCAATCTAACTCATATTATTAGCCATATTATGCTTATATGATCGATAGAACTACATCTACTATACTCATTACTCTTATTGTTATCAATCTAACTCATATTATTAGCCATATTATGCTTATATGATCGATAGAACGACAACTACTATACTCATTACTCTTATTATTATCAATCTAACTCATATGATTAGCCATACTATGCTTGTATGATCGGTAGAACGATAATTACTATACTTATTACTCTTATTATTATCAATCTAGCTCATATTATTAGCCATATTATGCTTATATGATCGATAGAACGGCAATTACTATACTCATTACTCTTATTGTTATCAATCTAACTCATATTATTAGCCATATTATGCTTATATGATCGATAGAACGACAATTACTATACTTATTACTCTTATTATTATCAATCTGACTCATATTATTAGCCATATTATGCTTATATGATGGATAGAACGACAATTACTATACTCATTACTCTTATTACTATCAATCTAACTCATATTATTAGCCATATTATGCTTATATGATCGATAGAACGACAATTACTATACTAATTACTTTTATTGTTATCAATCTAACTCATATTATTAGCCATATTATGCTTATGTGATTGATAGAACGACAATTACTATACTTATTACACTCACTGTTATCAATCTAACTCATATTATTAACCATATTATGCAGATATGATCGATAGAACTACATCTACTATACTCATTACTCTTATTATTATCAATCTAACACATATTATTAGCCATATTATGCTTATATGATTGATAGAACGACAATTACTATACTTATTACACTCACTGTTATCAATCTAACTCATATTATTAACCATATTATGCAGATATGATCGATAGAACTACAACTACTATACTCATTACTCTTATTATTATCAATCTAACTCATATTATTAGCCATACTATGCTTATATGATCGATAGAGCGACAATTACTATACTCATTACTCTTATTATTATCAATCTAACTCATATTATTAGCCATATTATGCTTATATGATCGATAGAACTACAACTACTATACACATTACTCTTATTATTATCAATCTAACTCATATTATTAGCCATATTATGCTTATATGATCGATAGAGCGACAATTACTATACTCATTACTCTTATTATTATCAATCTAACTCATATGATTAGCCATATTATGATTGTATGATCGGTAGAACGATAATTACTATACTTATTACTCTTATTACTATCAACCTAACTCATATTATTAGCCATATTATGCTTATATGATCGATAGAACGACAATTACTATACTCATTGCACTTATTGTTATCAATCTAACTCATATTATTAGTCATATTATGCTTATATGATTGATAGAACGACAATTACTATACTTATTAAACTCACTGTTATCAATCTAACTCATATTATTAACCATATTATGCAGATATGATCGATAGAACTACAACTACTATACTCATTACTCTTATTATTATCAATCTAACTCACATTATTAGCCATATTATGCATATATGATCGATAGAACGACAATTACTATACTTATTACTCTTATTATTATCAATCTAACTCATATTATTAGCCGTATTATGCTTATATGATCGACAGAACGACAATTACTATACTTATTACACTCACTATTATCAATCTAACTCTTATTATTAACCATATTATGCAGATATGATCGATAGAACTACATCTACTATACTCATTACTCTTATTGTTATCAATCTAACTCATATTATTAGCCATATTATGCTTATATGATCGATAGAGCGACAATTACTATACTCATCACTCTTATTATTATCAATCTCACTCATATGATTAGCCATATTATGCTTATGTGATCGATAGAACGACAATTACTATACTTATTACTCTTATTATTATCAATCTAACTCATATTATTAGCCATACTATGCTTATATGATCGATAGAACGACAATTACTATACTCATTACTCTTATTGTTATCAATCTAACTCATATTATTAGCCATATTATGCTTATATGATCGATAGAACGACAATTACTATACTCATTGCTCTTATTGTTATCAACCTAACTCATATTATTAGTCATATTATGCTTATATGATTGATAGAACGACAATTACTATACTTATTACACTCACTGTTATCCATCTAACTCATATTATTAACCATATTATGCAGATATGATCGATAGAACAACAACTACTATACTCATTACTCTTATTATTATCAATCTAACTCACATTATTAGCCATATTAGCATATATGATCGATAGAACGACAATTACTATACTTATTACTCTTATTATTATCAATCTAACTCATATTATTAGCCGTATTATGCTTATATGATCGACAGAACGACAATTACTATACATATTACACTCACTATTATCAATCTAACTCATATTATTAACCATATTATGCAGATATGATCAATAGAACGACAATTACTATACTTATTACTCTTATTATTATCAATCTGACTCATATTATTAGCCATATTATGCTTATATGATCGATAGAACTACAACTACTATACTCATTACTCTTATTATTATCAATCTAACTCATATTATTAGCCATATTATGCTTATGTGATCGAGAGAACGACAATTACTATACTTATTACTCTTATTATTATCAATATAACTCATATTATTAGCCATACTATGCTTATATGATCGATAGAACGACAATTACTATACTTATTAGTCTTATTATTATCAATCTAACTCATATTATTAGCCATATTATGCTTATATGATCGATAGAACGACATGTACTATACTCATTACTCTTATTGTTATCAATCTAACTCATATTATTAGCCATATTATGCTTATATGATTGATAGAACGACAATTACTATACATATTACACTCACTATTATCAATCTAACTCATATTATTAACCATATTATGCAGATATGATCAATAGAACGACAATTACTATACTTATTACTCTTATTATTATCAATCTGACTCATATTATTAGCCATATTATGCTTATATGATCGTTAGAACTACAACTACTATACTCATTACTCTTATTATTATCAAGCTAACTCATATTATTAGCCATATTATGCTTATGTGATCGATAGAACGACAATTACTATACTTATTACTCTTATTATTATCAATCTAACTCATATTATTAGCCATACTATGCTTATATGATCGATAGAACGACAATTACTATACTTATTAGTCTTATTATTATCAATCTAACTCATATTATTAGCCATATGATGCTTATATGATCGATAGAACGACATGTACTATACTCATTACTCTTATTGTTATCAATCTAACTCATATTATTAGCCATATTATGCTTATATGATCGATAGAACGACAATTACTATACTTATTACTCTTATTATTATCAATCTGACTCATATTATTAGCCATATTATGCTTATATGATCGATAGAACAACAATTACGATACTCATTACTCTTATTACTATCAATCTAACTCATATTATTAGCCATATTATGCTTATATGATCGATAGAACGACAATTACTATACTAATTACTTTTATTGTTATCAATCTAACTCATATTATTAGCCATATTATGCTTATATGATTGATAGAACGACAATTACTATACTTATTACACTCACTGTTATCATTCTAACTCATATTATTAACCATATTATGCAAATATGATCGATAGAACTACAACTACTATACTCATTACTCTTATTATTATCAATCTAACACATATTATTAGCCATATTATGCTTATATGATTGATAGAACGACAATTACTATACTTATTACACTCACTGTTATCAATCTAACTCATATTATTAACCATATTATGCAGATATGATCGATAGAACTACAACTACTATACTCATTACTCTTATTATTATCAATCTAACTCATATTATTAGCCATACTATGCTTATATGATCGATAGAGCGACAATTACTATACTCATTACTCTTATTATTATCAATCTAACTCATATTATTAGCCACATTATGCTTATATGATCGATAGAACTACAACTACTATACTCATTACTCTTATTATTATCAATCTAACTCATACTATTAGCCATATTATGCTTATATGATCGATAGAGCGACAATTACTATACTCATTACTCTTATTATTATCAATCTAACTCATATGATTAGCCATATTATGATTGTATGATCGGTAGAACGATAATTACTATACTTATTACTCTTATTACTATCAACCTAACTCATATTATTAGCCATATTATGCTTATATGATCGATAGAACGACAATTACTATACTCATTGCTCTTATTGTTATCAATCTAACTCATATTATTAGTCATATTATGCTTATATGATTGATAGAACGACAATTACTATACTTATTACACTCACTGTTATCAATCTAACTCATATTATTAACCATATTATGCAGATATGATCGATAGAACTACAACTACTATACTCATTACTCTTATTGTTATCAATCTAACTCATATTATTAGCCATATTATGCTTATATGATCGATAGAGCGACAATTACTATACTCATTACTCTTATTATTATCAATCTAACTCATATGATTAGCCATATTATGCTTATGTGATCGATAGAACGACAATTACTATACTTATTACTCTTATTATTATCAATCTAACTCATATTATTAGCCATACTATGCTTATATGATCGATAGAACGACAATTACTATACTCATTACTCTTATTGTTATCAATCTAACTCATATTATTAGCCATATTATGCTTATATGATTGATAGAACGAGAATTACTATACTTATTACACTCACTGTTATCAATCTAACTCATATTATTAACCATATTATGCAGATATGATCGATAGAACTACAACTACTATACTCATTACTCTTATTATTATCAATCTAACTCATATTATTAGCCATATTATGCTTATGTGATCGATAGAACGACAATTACTATACTTATTACTCTTATTATTATCAATCGAACTCATATTATTAGCCATACTATGCTTATATGATCGATAGAACGACAATTACTATACTCATTACTCTTATTATTATCAATCTAACTCATATTATTAGCCATATTATGCTTATATGATCGATAGAACTACATCTACTATACTCATTACTCTTATTGTTATCAATCTAACTCATATTATTAGCCATATTATGCTTATATGATCGATAGAGCGACAATTACTATACTCATTACTCTTATTATTATCAATCTAACTCATATGATTAGCCATATTATGCTTGTATGATCGGTAGAACGATAATTACTATACTTATTACTCTTATTGTTATCAATCTAACTCATATGATTAGCCATATTATGCTTGTATGATCGGTAGAACGATAATTACTATACTTATTACTCTTATTATTATCAATCTAACTCGTATTATTAGCCATATTATGCTTATATGATCGATAGAACGACAATTACTATACTCGTTACTCTTATTATTATCAATCTAACTCATATTATTAGCCATATTATGCTTATATGATCTAAAGAACGACAATTACTATACTCACTACTGTTATTACTATCAATCTAACTCGTATTATTAGCTATATTATGCTTATGTGATCGATAGATCGACAATTACTATACTCAGTACTCTTATTATTATCAATCTAACTCATATTATTAGCCATATTATGCTTATATGATCGATAGAACTACATCTACTATACTCATTACTCTTATTGTTATCAATCTAACTCATATTATTAGCCATATTATGCTTATATGATCGATAGAACGACAACTACTATACTCATTACTCTTATTATTATCAATCTAACTCATATGATTAGCCATACTATGCTTGTATGATCGGTAGAACGATAATTACTATACTTATTACTCTTATTATTATCAATCTAGCTCATATTATTAGCCATATTATGCTTATATGATCGATAGAACGGCAATTACTATACTCATTACTCTTATTGTTATCAATCTAACTCATATTATTAGCCATATTATGCTTATATGATCGATAGAACGACAATTACTATACTTATTACTCTTATTATTATCAATCTGACTCATATTATTAGCCATATTATGCTTATATGATGGATAGAACGACAATTACTATACTCATTACTCTTATTACTATCAATCTAACTCATATTATTAGCCATATTATGCTTATATGATCGATAGAACGACAATTACTATACTAATTACTTTTATTGTTATCAATCTAACTCATATTATTAGCCATATTATGCTTATGTGATTGATAGAACGACAATTACTATACTTATTACACTCACTGTTATCAATCTAACTCATATTATTAACCATATTATGCAGATATGATCGATAGAACTACATCTACTATACTCATTACTCTTATTATTATCAATCTAACACATATTATTAGCCATATTATGCTTATATGATTGATAGAACGACAATTACTATACTTATTACACTCACTGTTATCAATCTAACTCATATTATTAACCATATTATGCAGATATGATCGATAGAACTACAACTACTATACTCATTACTCTTATTATTATCAATCTAACTCATATTATTAGCCATACTATGCTTATATGATCGATAGAGCGACAATTACTATACTCATTACTCTTATTATTATCAATCTAACTCATATTATTAGCCATATTATGCTTATATGATCGATAGAACTACAACTACTATACACATTACTCTTATTATTATCAATCTAACTCATATTATTAGCCATATTATGCTTATATGATCGATAGAGCGACAATTACTATACTCATTACTCTTATTATTATCAATCTAACTCATATGATTAGCCATATTATGATTGTATGATCGGTAGAACGATAATTACTATACTTATTACTCTTATTACTATCAACCTAACTCATATTATTAGCCATATTATGCTTATATGATCGATAGAACGACAATTACTATACTCATTGCACTTATTGTTATCAATCTAACTCATATTATTAGTCATATTATGCTTATATGATTGATAGAACGACAATTACTATACTTATTAAACTCACTGTTATCAATCTAACTCATATTATTAACCATATTATGCAGATATGATCGATAGAACTACAACTACTATACTCATTACTCTTATTATTATCAATCTAACTCACATTATTAGCCATATTATGCATATATGATCGATAGAACGACAATTACTATACTTATTACTCTTATTATTATCAATCTAACTCATATTATTAGCCGTATTATGCTTATATGATCGACAGAACGACAATTACTATACTTATTACACTCACTATTATCAATCTAACTCTTATTATTAACCATATTATGCAGATATGATCGATAGAACTACATCTACTATACTCATTACTCTTATTGTTATCAATCTAACTCATATTATTAGCCATATTATGCTTATATGATCGATAGAGCGACAATTACTATACTCATCACTCTTATTATTATCAATCTCACTCATATGATTAGCCATATTATGCTTATGTGATCGATAGAACGACAATTACTATACTTATTACTCTTATTATTATCAATCTAACTCATATTATTAGCCATACTATGCTTATATGATCGATAGAACGACAATTACTATACTCATTACTCTTATTGTTATCAATCTAACTCATATTATTAGCCATATTATGCTTATATGATCGATAGAACGACAATTACTATACTCATTGCTCTTATTGTTATCAACCTAACTCATATTATTAGTCATATTATGCTTATATGATTGATAGAACGACAATTACTATACTTATTACACTCACTGTTATCAATCTAACTCATATTATTAACCATATTATGCAGATATGATCGATAGAACAACAACTACTATACTCATTACTCTTATTATTATCAATCTAACTCACATTATTAGCCATATTAGCATATATGATCGATAGAACGACAATTACTATACTTATTACTCTTATTATTATCAATCTAACTCATATTATTAGCCTTATTATGCTTATATGATCGACAGAACGACAATTACTATACATATTACACTCACTATTATCAATCTAACTCATATTATTAACCATATTATGCAGATATGATCAATAGAACGACAATTACTATACTTATTACTCTTATTATTATCAATCTGACTCATATTATTAGCCATATTATGCTTATATGATCGATAGAACTACAACTACTATACTCATTACTCTTATTATTATCAATCTAACTCATATTATTAGCCATATTATGCTTATGTGATCGAGAGAACGACAATTACTATACTTATTACTCTTATTATTATCAATATAACTCATATTATTAGCCATACTATGCTTATATGATCGATAGAACGACAATTACTATACTTATTAGTCTTATTATTATCAATCTAACTCATATTATTAGCCATATTATGCTTATATGATCGATAGAACGACATGTACTATACTCATTACTCTTATTGTTATCAATCTAACTCATATTATTAGCCATATTATGCTTATATGATTGATAGAACGACAATTACTATACATATTACACTCACTATTATCAATCTAACTCATATTATTAACCATATTATGCAGATATGATCAATAGAACGACAATTACTATACTTATTACTCTTATTATTATCAATCTGACTCATATTATTAGCCATATTATGCTTATATGATTGTTAGAACTACAACTACTATACTCATTACTCTTATTATTATCAAGCTAACTCATATTATTAGCCATATTATGCTTATGTGATCGATAGAACGACAATTACTATACTTATTACTCTTATTATTATCAATCTAACTCATATTATTAGCCATACTATGCTTATATGATCGATAGAACGACAATTACTATACTTATTAGTCTTATTATTATCAATCTAACTCATATTATTAGCCATATGATGCTTATATGATCGATAGAACGACATGTACTATACTCATTACTCTTATTGTTATCAATCTAACTCATATTATTAGCCATATTATGCTTATATGATCGATAGAACGACAATTACTATACTTATTACTCTTATTATTATCAATCTGACTCATATTATTAGCCATATTATGCTTATATGATCGATAGAACAACAATTACGATACTCATTACTCTTATTACTATCAATCTAACTCATATTATTAGCCATATTATGCTTATATGATCGATAGAACGACAATTACTATACGAATTACTTTTATTGTTATCAATCTAACTCATATTATTAGCCATATTATGCTTATATGATTGATAGAACGACAATTACTATACTTATTACACTCACTGTTATCATTCTAACTCATATTATTAACCATATTATGCAAATATGATCGATAGAACTACAACTACTATACTCATTACTCTTATTATTATCAATCTAACACATATTATTAGCCATATTATGCTTATATGATTGATAGAACGACAATTACTATACTTATTACACTCACTGTTATCAATCTAACTCATATTATTAACCATATTATGCAGATATGATCGATAGAACTACAACTACTATACTCATTACTCTTATTATTATCAATCTAACTCATATTATTAGCCATACTATGCTTATATGATCGATAGAGCGACAATTACTATACTCATTACTCTTATTATTATCAATCTAACTCATATTATTAGCCACATTATGCTTATATGATCGATAGAACTACAACTACTATACTCATTACTCTTATTATTATCAATCTAACTCATACTATTAGCCATATTATGCTTATATGATCGATAGAGCGACAATTACTATACTCATTACTCTTATTATTATCAATCTAACTCATATGATTAGCCATATTATGATTGTATGATCGGTAGAACGATAATTACTATACTTATTACTCTTATTACTATCAACCTAACTCATATTATTAGCCATATTATGCTTATATGATCGATAGAACGACAATTACTATACTCATTGCTCTTATTGTTATCAATCTAACTCATATTATTAGTCATATTATGCTTATATGATTGATAGAACGACAATTACTATACTTATTACACTCACTGTTATCAATCTAACTCATATTATTAACCATATTATGCAGATATGATCGATAGAACTACAACTACTATACTCATTACTCTTATTATTATCAATCTAACTCACATTATTAGCCATATTATGCATATATGATCGATAGAACGACAATTACTATACTTATTACTCTTATTATTATCAATCTAACTCATATTATTAGCCGTATTATGCTTATATGACCGACAGAACGACAATTACTATACTTATTACACTCACTATTATCAATCTAACTCTTATTATTAACCATATTATGCAGATATGATCGATAGAACTACATCTACTATACTCATTACTCTTATTGTTATCAATCTAACTCATATTATTAGCCATATTATGCTTATATGATCGATAGAGCGACAATTACTATACTCATTACTCTTATTATTATCAATCTAACTCATATGATTAGCCATATTATGCTTATGTGATCGATAGAACGACAATTACTATACTTATTACTCTTATTATTATCAATCTAACTCATATTATTAGCCATACTATGCTTATATGATCGATAGAACGACAATTACTATACTCATTACTCTTATTGTTATCAATCTAACTCATATTATTAGCCATATTATGCTTATATGATTGATAGAACGAGAATTACTATACTTATTACACTCACTGTTATCAATCTAACTCATATTATTAACCATATTATGCAGATATGATCGATAGAACTACAACTACTATACTCATTACTCTTATTATTATCAATCTAACTCATATTATTAGCCATATTATGCTTATGTGATCGATAGAACGACAATTACTATACTTATTACTCTTATTATTATCAATCGAACTCATATTATTAGCCATACTATGCTTATATGATCGATAGAACGACAATTACTATACTCATTACTCTTATTATTATCAATCTAACTCATATTATTAGCCATATTATGCTTATATGATCGATAGAACTACATCTACTATACTCATTACTCTTATTGTTATCAATCTAACTCATATTATTAGCCATATTATGCTTATATGATCGATAGAGCGACAATTACTATACTCATTACTCTTATTATTATCAATCTAACTCATATGATTAGCCATATTATGCTTGTATGATCGGTAGAACGATAATTACTATACTTATTACTCTTATTGTTATCAATCTAACTCATATGATTAGCCATATTATGCTTGTATGATCGGTAGAACGATAATTACTATACTTATTACTCTTATTATTATCAATCTAACTCGTATTATTAGCCATATTATGCTTATATGATCGATAGAACGACAATTACTATACTCGTTACTCTTATTATTATCAATCTAACTCATATTATTAGCCATATTATGCTTATATGATCTAAAGAACGACAATTACTATACTCACTACTGTTATTACTATCAATCTAACTCGTATTATTAGCTATATTATGCTTATGTGATCGATAGATCGACAATTACTATACTCAGTACTCTTATTATTATCAATCTAACTCATATTATTAGCCATATTATGCTTATATGATCGATAGAACTACATCTACTATACTCATTACTCTTATTGTTATCAATCTAACTCATATTATTAGCCATATTATGCTTATATGATCGATAGAACGACAACTACTATACTCATTACTCTTATTATTATCAATCTAACTCATATGATTAGCCATACTATGCTTGTATGATCGGTAGAACGATAATTACTATACTTATTACTCTTATTATTATCAATCTAGCTCATATTATTAGCCATATTATGCTTATATGATCGATAGAACGGCAATTACTATACTCATTACTCTTATTGTTATCAATCTAACTCATATTATTAGCCATATTATGCTTATATGATCGATAGAACGACAATTACTATACTTATTACTCTTATTATTATCAATCTGACTCATATTATTAGCCATATTATGCTTATATGATGGATAGAACGACAATTACTATACTCATTACTCTTATTACTATCAATCTAACTCATATTATTAGCCATATTATGCTTATATGATCGATAGAACGACAATTACTATACTAATTACTTTTATTGTTATCAATCTAACTCATATTATTAGCCATATTATGCTTATGTGATTGATAGAACGACAATTACTATACTTATTACACTCACTGTTATCAATCTAACTCATATTATTAACCATATTATGCAGATATGATCGATAGAACTACATCTACTATACTCATTACTCTTATTATTATCAATCTAACACATATTATTAGCCATATTATGCTTATATGATTGATAGAACGACAATTACTATACTTATTACACTCACTGTTATCAATCTAACTCATATTATTAACCATATTATGCAGATATGATCGATAGAACTACAACTACTATACTCATTACTCTTATTATTATCAATCTAACTCATATTATTAGCCATACTATGCTTATATGATCGATAGAGCGACAATTACTATACTCATTACTCTTATTATTATCAATCTAACTCATATTATTAGCCATATTATGCTTATATGATCGATAGAACTACAACTACTATACACATTACTCTTATTATTATCAATCTAACTCATATTATTAGCCATATTATGCTTATATGATCGATAGAGCGACAATTACTATACTCATTACTCTTATTATTATCAATCTAACTCATATGATTAGCCATATTATGATTGTATGATCGGTAGAACGATAATTACTATACTTATTACTCTTATTACTATCAACCTAACTCATATTATTAGCCATATTATGCTTATATGATCGATAGAACGACAATTACTATACTCATTGCACTTATTGTTATCAATCTAACTCATATTATTAGTCATATTATGCTTATATGATTGATAGAACGACAATTACTATACTTATTAAACTCACTGTTATCAATCTAACTCATATTATTAACCATATTATGCAGATATGATCGATAGAACTACAACTACTATACTCATTACTCTTATTATTATCAATCTAACTCACATTATTAGCCATATTATGCATATATGATCGATAGAACGACAATTACTATACTTATTACTCTTATTATTATCAATCTAACTCATATTATTAGCCGTATTATGCTTATATGATCGACAGAACGACAATTACTATACTTATTACACTCACTATTATCAATCTAACTCTTATTATTAACCATATTATGCAGATATGATCGATAGAACTACATCTACTATACTCATTACTCTTATTGTTATCAATCTAACTCATATTATTAGCCATATTATGCTTATATGATCGATAGAGCGACAATTACTATACTCATCACTCTTATTATTATCAATCTCACTCATATGATTAGCCATATTATGCTTATGTGATCGATAGAACGACAATTACTATACTTATTACTCTTATTATTATCAATCTAACTCATATTATTAGCCATACTATGCTTATATGATCGATAGAACGACAATTACTATACTCATTACTCTTATTGTTATCAATCTAACTCATATTATTAGCCATATTATGCTTATATGATCGATAGAACGACAATTACTATACTCATTGCTCTTATTGTTATCAACCTAACTCATATTATTAGTCATATTATGCTTATATGATTGATAGAACGACAATTACTATACTTATTACACTCACTGTTATCAATCTAACTCATATTATTAACCATATTATGCAGATATGATCGATAGAACAACAACTACTATACTCATTACTCTTATTATTATCAATCTAACTCACATTATTAGCCATATTAGCATATATGATCGATAGAACGACAATTACTATACTTATTACTCTTATTATTATCAATCTAACTCATATTATTAGCCGTATTATGCTTATATGATCGACAGAACGACAATTACTATACATATTACACTCACTATTATCAATCTAACTCATATTATTAACCATATTATGCAGATATGATCAATAGAACGACAATTACTATACTTATTACTCTTATTATTATCAATCTGACTCATATTATTAGCCATATTATGCTTATATGATCGATAGAACTACAACTACTATACTCATTACTCTTATTATTATCAATCTAACTCATATTATTAGCCATATTATGCTTATGTGATCGAGAGAACGACAATTACTATACTTATTACTCTTATTATTATCAATATAACTCATATTATTAGCCATACTATGCTTATATGATCGATAGAACGACAATTACTATACTTATTAGTCTTATTATTATCAATCTAACTCATATTATTAGCCATATTATGCTTATATGATCGATAGAACGACATGTACTATACTCATTACTCTTATTGTTATCAATCTAACTCATATTATTAGCCATATTATGCTTATATGATTGATAGAACGACAATTACTATACATATTACACTCACTATTATCAATCTAACTCATATTATTAACCATATTATGCAGATATGATCAATAGAACGACAATTACTATACTTATTACTCTTATTATTATCAATCTGACTCATATTATTAGCCATATTATGCTTATATGATCGTTAGAACTACAACTACTATACTCATTACTCTTATTATTATCAAGCTAACTCATATTATTAGCCATATTATGCTTATGTGATCGATAGAACGACAATTACTATACTTATTACTCTTATTATTATCAATCTAACTCATATTATTAGCCATACTATGCTTATATGATCGATAGAACGACAATTACTATACTTATTAGTCTTATTATTATCAATCTAACTCATATTATTAGCCATATGATGCTTATATGATCGATAGAACGACATGTACTATACTCATTACTCTTATTGTTATCAATCTAACTCATATTATTAGCCATATTATGCTTATATGATCGATAGAACGACAATTACTATACTTATTACTCTTATTATTATCAATCTGACTCATATTATTAGCCATATTATGCTTATATGATCGATAGAACAACAATTACGATACTCATTACTCTTATTACTATCAATCTAACTCATATTATTAGCCATATTATGCTTATATGATCGATAGAACGACAATTACTATACTAATTACTTTTATTGTTATCAATCTAACTCATATTATTAGCCATATTATGCTTATATGATTGATAGAACGACAATTACTATACTTATTACACTCACTGTTATCAATCTAACTCATATTATTAACCATATTATGCAAATATGATCGATAGAACTACAACTACTATACTCATTACTCTTATTATTATCAATCTAACACATATTATTAGCCATATTATGCTTATATGATTGATAGAACGACAATTACTATACTTATTACACTCACTGTTATCAATCTAACTCATATTATTAACCATATTATGCAGATATGATCGATAGAACTACAACTACTATACTCATTACTCTTATTATTATCAATCTAACTCATATTATTAGCCATACTATGCTTATATGATCGATAGAGCGACAATTACTATACTCATTACTCTTATTATTATCAATCTAACTCATATTATTAGCCACATTATGCTTATATGATCGATAGAACTACAACTACTATACTCATTACTCTTATTATTATCAATCTAACTCATACTATTAGCCATATTATGCTTATATGATCGATAGAGCGACAATTACTATACTCATTACTCTTATTATTATCAATCTAACTCATATGATTAGCCATATTATGATTGTATGATCGGTAGAACGATAATTACTATACTCATTACTCTTATTACTATCAACCTAACTCATATTATTAGCCATATTATGCTTATATGATCGATAGAACGACAATTACTATACTCATTGCTCTTATTGTTATCAATCTAACTCATATTATTAGTCATATTATGCTTATATGATTGATAGAACGACAATTACTATACTTATTACACTCACTGTTATCAATCTAACTCATATTATTAACCATATTATGCAGATATGATCGATAGAACGACAATTACTATACTCGTTACTCTTATTATTATCAATCTAACTCATATTATTAGCCATATTATGCTTATATGATCTAAAGAACGACAATTACTATACTCACTACTGTTATTACTATCAATCTAACTCGTATTATTAGCTATATTATGCTTATGTGATCGATAGAACGACAATTACTATACTCAGTACTCTTATTATTATCAATCTAACTCATATTATTAGCCATATTATGCTTATATGATCGATAGAACTACATCTACTATACTCATTACACTTATTATTATCAATCTAACTCATATTATTAGCCATATTATGCTTATATGATCGATAGAGCGACACTTACTATACTAATTACTCTTACTATTATCAATCTAACTCATATGATTAGCCATATTATGCTTGTATGATCGGTAGAACGATAATTACTATACTTATTACTCTTATTATTATCAATCTAACTCATATTATTAGCCATATTATGCTTATATGATCGATAGAACGACAATTACTATTCTTTTTACTCTTATTATTATCAATCTAACTCATATTATTAGCCATATTATGCTTATATGATCGATAGAACGACAATTACTATACTTATTAGTCTTATTATTATCAATCTAACTCATATTATTAGGCATATTATGCTTATATGATCGGTAGAACTACAATTACTATACTTATTTCTCTTATTATTATCAATCTAACTCATATTATTAACCATATTATACAGATATGATCGATAGAACTACAACTACTATACTCATTACTCTTATTATTATCAATCTAACTCATATTATTAGCAATATTATGCTTATATGATCGATAGAACGACAATTACTATACTTATTACTCTTATTATTATCAATCTGACTCATATTATTAGCCGTATTATGCTTATATGATCGATAGGACGACAATTACTATACTCATTGCTCTTATTGGTATTAATCTAACTCATATTATTAGTCATATTATGCTTATATGATTGATAGAACGACAATTACTATACTTATTACACTCACTGTTATCAATCTAACTCATATTATTAACCATATTATGCAGATATGATCGATAGAACTACAACTACTATACTCATTACTCTTATTATTATCAATCTAACTCACATTATTAGCCATATTATGCTTATATGATCGATAGAACTACAACTACTATACTCATTACTCTTATTATTATCAATCTAACTCATATTATTAGCCATATATTCTTATGTGATCGATAGAACGACAATTACTATACTTATTACTCTTATTATTATCAATCTAACTCATATTATTAGCCATACTATGCTTATATGATCGATAGAACGACAATTACTATACTTATTAGTCTTATTATTATCAATCTAACTCATATTATTAACCATATTATGCAGATATGATCAATAGAACGACAATTACTATACTTATTACTCTTATTATTATCAATCTGACTCATATTATTAGCCATATTATGCTTATATGATCGTTAGAACTACAACTACTATACTCATTACTCTTATTATTATCAAGCTAACTCATATTATTAGCCATATTATGCTTATGTGATCGATAGAACGACAATTACTATACTTATTACTCTTATTATTATCAATCTAACTCATATTATTAGCCATACTATGCTTATATGATCGATAGAACGACAATTACTATACTTATTAGTCTTATTATTATCAATCTAACTCATATTATTAGCCATATGATGCTTATATGATCGATAGAACGACATGTACTATACTCATTACTCTTATTGTTATCAATCTAACTCATATTATTAGCCATATTATGCTTATATGATCGATAGAACGACAATTACTATACTTATTACTCTTATTATTATCAATCTGACTCATATTATTAGCCATATTATGCTTATATGATCGATAGAACAACAATTACGATACTCATTACTCTTATTACTATCAATCTAACTCATATTATTAGCCATATTATGCTTATATGATCGATAGAACGACAATTACTATACTAATTACTTTTATTGTTATCAATCTAACTCATATTATTAGCCATATTATGCTTATATGATTGATAGAACGACAATTACTATACTTATTACACTCACTGTTATCAATCTAACTCATATTATTAACCATATTATGCAAATATGATCGATAGAACTACAACTACTATACTCATTACTCTTATTATTATCAATCTAACACATATTATTAGCCATATTATGCTTATATGATTGATAGAACGACAATTACTATACTTATTACACTCACTGTTATCAATCTAACTCATATTATTAACCATATTATGCAGATATGATCGATAGAACTACAACTACTATACTCATTACTCTTATTATTATCAATCTAACTCATATTATTAGCCATACTATGCTTATATGATCGATAGAGCGACAATTACTATACTCATTACTCTTATTATTATCAATCTAACTCATATTATTAGCCACATTATGCTTATATGATCGATAGAACTACAACTACTATACTCATTACTCTTATTATTATCAATCTAACTCATACTATTAGCCATATTATGCTTATATGATCGATAGAGCGACAATTACTATACTCATTACTCTTATTATTATCAATCTAACTCATATGATTAGCCATATTATGATTGTATGATCGGTAGAACGATAATTACTATACTCATTACTCTTATTACTATCAACCTAACTCATATTATTAGCCATATTATGCTTATATGATCGATAGAACGACAATTACTATACTCATTGCTCTTATTGTTATCAATCTAACTCATATTATTAGTCATATTATGCTTATATGATTGATAGAACGACAATTACTATACTTATTACACTCACTGTTATCAATCTAACTCATATTATTAACCATATTATGCAGATACGATCGATAGAACGACAATTACTATACTCGTTACTCTTATTAATATCAATCTAACTCATATTATTAGCCATATTATGCTTATATGATCTAAAGAACGACAATTACTATACTCACTACTGTTATTACTATCAATCTAACTCGTATTATTAGCTATATTATGCTTATGTGATCGATAGAACGACAATTACTATACTCAGTACTCTTATTATTATCAATCTAACTCATATTATTAGCCATATTATGCTTATATGATCGATAGAACTACATCTACTATACTCATTACTCTTATTATTATCAATCTAACTCATATTATTAGCCATATTATGCTTATATGATCGATAGAGCGACACTTACTATACTAATTACTCTTACTATTATCAATCTAACTCATATGATTAGCCATATTATGCTTGTATGATCGGTAGAACGATAATTACTATACTTATTACTCTTATTATTATCAATCTAACTCATATTATTAGCCATATTATGCTTATATGATCGATAGAACGACAATTACTATTCTTTTTACTCTTATTATTATCAATCTAACTCATATTATTAGCCATATTATGCTTATATGATCGATAGAACGACAATTACTATACTTATTAGTCTTATTATTATCAATCTAACTCATATTATTAGGCATATTATGCTTATATGATCGGTAGAACTACAATTACTATACTTATTTCTCTTATTATTATCAATCTAACTCATATTATTAACCATATTATACAGATATGATCGATAGAACTACAACTACTATACTCATTACTCTTATTATTATCAATCTAACTCATATTATTAGCAATATTATGCTTATATGATCGATAGAACGACAATTACTATACTTATTACTCTTATTATTATCAATCTGACTCATATTATTAGCCGTATTATGCTTATATGATCGATAGAACGACAATTACTATAGTTATTCGTCTTATTATTATCAATCTAACTCATATTATTAGCCATATTATGCTTATATGATCGATAGAACGACAATTACTATACTCATTGCTCTTATTGGTATTAATCTAACTCATATTATTAGTCATATTATGCTTATATGATTGATAGAACGACAATTACTATACTTATTACACTCACTGTTATCAATCTAACTCATATTATTAACCATATTATGCAGATATGATCGATAGAACTACAACTACTATACTCATTACTCTTATTATTATCAATCTAACTCACATTATTAGCCATATTATGCTTATATGATCGATAGAACTACAACTACTATACTCATTACTCTTATTATTATCAATCTAACTCATATTATTAGCCATATATTCTTATGTGATCGATAGAACGACAATTACTATACTTATTACTCTTATTATTATCAATCTAACTCATATTATTAGCCATACTATGCTTATATGATCGATAGAACGACAATTACTATACTTATTAGTCTTATTATTATCAATCTAACTCATATTATTAACCATATTATGCAGATATGATCAATAGAACGACAATTACTATACTTATTACTCTTATTATTATCAATCTGACTCATATTATTAGCCATATTATGCTTATATGATCGTTAGAACTACAACTACTATACTCATTACTCTTATTATTATCAAGCTAACTCATATTATTAGCCATATTATGCTTATGTGATCGATAGAACGACAATTACTATACTTATTACTCTTATTATTATCAATCTAACTCATATTATTAGCCATACTATGCTTATATGATCGATAGAACGACAATTACTATACTTATTAGTCTTATTATTATCAATCTAACTCATATTATTAGCCATATGATGCTTATATGATCGATAGAACGACATGTACTATACTCATTACTCTTATTGTTATCAATCTAACTCATATTATTAGCCATATTATGCTTATATGATCGATAGAACGACAATTACTATACTTATTACTCTTATTATTATCAACCTGACTCATATTATTAGCCATATTATGCTTATATGATCGATAGAACAACAATTACGATACTCATTACTCTTATTACTATCAATCTAACTCATATTATTAGCCATATTATGCTTATATGATCGATAGAACGACAATTACTATACTAATTACTTTTATTGTTATCAATCTAACTCATATTATTAGCCATATTATGCTTATATGATTGATAGAACGACAATTACTATACTTATTACACTCACTCTTATCAATCTAACTCATATTATTAACCATATTATGCAGATATGATCGATAGAACTACAACTACTATACTCATTACTCTTATTATTATCAATCTAACACATATTATTAGCCATATTATGCTTATATGATTGATAGAACGACAATTACTATACTTATTACACTCACTGTTATCAATCTAACTCATATTATTAACCATATTATGCAGATATGATCGATAGAACTACAACTACTATACTCATTACTCTTATTATTATCAATCTAACTCATATTATTAGCCATACTATGCTTATATGATCGATAGAGCGACAATTACTATACTCATTACTCGTATTATTATCAATCTAACTCATATTATTAGCCACATTATGCTTATATGATCGATAGAACTACAACTACTATACTCATTACTCTTATTATTATCAATCTAACTCATTCTATTAGCCATATTATGCTTATATGATCGATAGAGCGACAATTACTATACTCATTACTCTTATTATTATCAATCTAACTCATATGATTAGCCATATTATGATTGTATGATCGGTAGAACGATAATTACTATACTTATTACTCTTATTACTATCAACCTAACTCATATTATTAGCCATATTATGCTTATATGATCGATAGAACGACAATTACTATACTCATTGCTCTTATTGTTATCAATCTAACTCATATTATTAGTCATATTATGCTTATATGATTGATAGAACGACAATTACTATACTTATTACACTCACTGTTATCAATCTAACTCATATTATTAACCATATTATGCAGATATGATCGATAGAACTACAACTACTATACTCATTACTCTTATTATTATCAATCTAACTCACATTATTAGCCATATTATGCATATATGATCGATAGAACGACAATTACTATACTTATTACTCTTATTATTATCAATCTAACTCATATTATTAGCCGTATTATGCTCATATGATCGACAGAACGACAATTACTATACTTATTACACTCACTATTATCAATCTAACTCTTATTATTAACCATATTATGCAGATATGATCGATAGAACTACATCTACTATACTCATTACTCTTATTGTTATCAATCTAACTCATATTATTAGCCATATTATGCTTATATGATCGATAGAGCGACAATTACTATACTCATTACTCTTATTATTATCAATCTAACTCATATGATTAGCCATATTATGCTTATCTGATCGATAGAACGACAATTACTATACTTATTACTCTTATTATTATCAATCTAACTCATATTATTAGCCATACTATGCTTATATGATCGATAGAACGGCAATTACTATACTCATTACTCTTATTGTTATCAATCTAACTCATATTATTAGCCATATTAAGCTTATATGATTGATAGAACGAGAATTACTATACTTATTACACTCACTGTTATCAATCTAACTCATATTATTAACCATATTATGCAGATATGATCGATAGAACTACAACTACTATACTCATTACTCTTATTATTATCAATCTAACTCATATTATTAGCCATATTATGCTTATGTGATCGATAGAACGACAATTACTATACTTATTACTCTTATTATTATCAATCGAACTCATATTATTAGCCATACTATGCTTATATGATCGATAGAACGACAATTACTATACTCATTACTCTTATTATTATCAATCTAACTCATATTATTAGCCATATTATGCTTATATGATCGATAGAACTACATCCACTATACTCATTACTCTTATTGTTATCAATCTAACTCATATTATTAGCCATATTATGCTTATATGATCGATAGAGCGACAATTACTATACTCATTACTCTTATTATTATCAATCTAACTCATATGATTAGCCATATTATGCTTGTATGATCGGTAGAACGATAATTACTATACTTATTACTCTTATTGTTATCAATCTAACTCATATGATTAGCCATATTATGCTTGTATGATCGGTAGAACGATAATTACTATACTTATTACTCTTATTATTATCAATCTAACTCGTATTATTAGCCATATTATGCTTATATGATCGATAGAACGACAATTACTATACTCGTTACTCTTATTATTATCAATGTAACTCATATTATTAGCCATATTATGCTTATATGATCTAAAGAACGACAATTACTATACTCACTACTGTTATTACTATCAATCTAACTCGTATTATTAGCTATATTATGCTTATGTGATCGATAGAACGACAATTACTATACTCAGTACTCTTATTATTATCAATCTAACTCATATTATTAGCCATATTATGCTTATATGATCGATAGAACTACATCTACTATACTCATTACTCTTATTATTATCAATCTAACTCATATTATTAGCCATATTATGCTTATATGATCGATAGAGCGACACTTACTATACTCATTACTCTTACTATTATCAATCTAACTCATATGATTAGCCATATTATGCTTGTATGATCGGTAGAACGATAATTACTATACTTATTACTCTTATTATTATCAATCTAACTCATATTATTAGCCATATTATGCTTATATGATCGATAGAACGACAATTACTATTCTTTTTACTCTTATTATTATCAATCTAACTCATATTATTAGCCATATTATGCTTATATGATCGATAGAACGACAATTACTATACTTATTAGTCTTATTATTATCAATCTAACTCATATTATTAGCCATATTATGCTTATGTGATCGATAGAACGACAATTACTATACTCAGTACTCTTATTATTATCAATCTAACTCATATTATTAGCCATATTATGCTTATATGATCGATAGAACTACATCTACTATACTCATTACTCTTATTATTATCAATCTAACTCATATTATTAGCCATATTATGCTTATATGATCGATAGAGCGACACTTACTATACTCATTACTCTTACTATTATCAATCTAACTCATATGATTAGCCATATTATGCTTGTATGATCGGTAGAACGATAATTACTATACTTATTGCTCTTATTATTATCAATCTAACTCATATTATTAGCCATATTATGCTTATATGATCGATAGAACGACAATTACTATTCTTTTTACTCTTATTATTATCAATCTAACTCATATTATTAGCCATATTATGCTTATATGATCGATAGAACGACAATTACTATACTTATTAGTCTTATTATTATCAATCTAACTCATATTATTAGCCATATTATGCTTATATGATCGGTAGAACTACAATTACTATACTTATTTCTCTTATTATTATTAATCTAACTCATATTATTAACCATATTATACAGATATGATCGATAGAACTACAACTACTATACTCATTACTCTTATTATTATCAATCTAACTCATATTATTAGCCATACTATGCTTATATGATCGATAGAACGACAATTACTATACTCATTACTCTTATTGTTATCAATCTAACTCATATTATTAGCCATATTAAGCTTATATGATTGATAGAACGAGAATTACTATACTTATTACACTCACTGTTATCAATCTAACTCATATTATTAACCATATTATGCAGATATGATCGATAGAACTACAACTACTATACTCATTACTCTTATTATTATCAATCTAACTCATATTATTAGCCATATTATGCTTATGTGATCGATAGAACGACAATTACTATACTTATTACTCTTATTATTATCAATCGAACTCATATTATTAGCCATACTATGCTTATATGATCGATAGAACGACAATTACTATACTCATTACTCTTATTATTATCAATCTAACTCATATTATTAGCCATATTATGCTTATATGATCGATAGAACTACATCCACTATACTCATTACTCTTATTGTTATCAATCTAACTCATATTATTAGCCATATTATGCTTATATGATCGATAGAGCGACAATTACTATACTCATTACTCTTATTATTATCAATCTAACTCATATGATTAGCCATATTATGCTTGTATGATCGGTAGAACGATAATTACTATACTTATTACTCTTATTGTTATCAATCTAACTCATATGATTAGCCATATTATGCTTGTATGATCGGTAGAACGATAATTACTATACTTATTACTCTTATTATTATCAATCTAACTCGTATTATTAGCCATATTATGCTTATATGATCGATAGAACGACAATTACTATACTCGTTACTCTTATTATTATCAATGTAACTCATATTATTAGCCATATTATGCTTATATGATCTAAAGAACGACAATTACTATACTCACTACTGTTATTACTATCAATCTAACTCGTATTATTAGCTATATTATGCTTATGTGATCGATAGAACGACAATTACTATACTCAGTACTCTTATTATTATCAATCTAACTCATATTATTAGCCATATTATGCTTATATGATCGATAGAACTACATCTACTATACTCATTACTCTTATTATTATCAATCTAACTCATATTATTAGCCATATTATGCTTATATGATCGATAGAGCGACACTTACTATACTCATTACTCTTACTATTATCAATCTAACTCATATGATTAGCCATATTATGCTTGTATGATCGGTAGAACGATAATTACTATACTTATTACTCTTATTATTATCAATCTAACTCATATTATTAGCCATATTATGCTTATATGATCGATAGAACGACAATTACTATTCTTTTTACTCTTATTATTATCAATCTAACTCATATTATTAGCCATATTATGCTTATATGATCGATAGAACGACAATTACTATACTTATTAGTCTTATTATTATCAATCTAACTCATATTATTAGCCATATTATGCTTATGTGATCGATAGAACGACAATTACTATACTCAGTACTCTTATTATTATCAATCTAACTCATATTATTAGCCATATTATGCTTATATGATCGATAGAACTACATCTACTATACTCATTACTCTTATTATTATCAATCTAACTCATATTATTAGCCATATTATGCTTATATGATCGATAGAGCGACACTTACTATACTCATTACTCTTACTATTATCAATCTAACTCATATGATTAGCCATATTATGCTTGTATGATCGGTAGAACGATAATTACTATACTTATTGCTCTTATTATTATCAATCTAACTCATATTATTAGCCATATTATGCTTATATGATCGATAGAACGACAATTACTATTCTTTTTACTCTTATTATTATCAATCTAACTCATATTATTAGCCATATTATGCTTATATGATCGATAGAACGACAATTACTATACTTATTAGTCTTATTATTATCAATCTAACTCATATTATTAGCCATATTATGCTTATATGATCGGTAGAACTACAATTACTATACTTATTTCTCTTATTATTATTAATCTAACTCATATTATTAACCATATTATACAGATATGATCGATAGAACTACAACTACTATACTCATTACTCTTATTATTATCAATCTAACTCATATTATTAGCAATATTATGCTTATATGATCGATAGAACGACAATTACTATACTTATTACTCTTATTATTATCAATCTGACTCATATTATTAGCCGTATTATGCTTATATGATCGATAGAACGACAATTACTATAGTTATTCGTCTTATTATTATCAATCTAACTCATATTATTAGCCATATTATGCTTATATGATCGATAGAACGACAATTACTATACTCATTGCTCTTATTGGTATTAATCTAACTCATATTGTTAGTCATATTATGCTTATATGATTGATAGAACGACAATTACTATACTTATTACACTCACTGTTATCAATCTAACTCATATTATTAACCATATTATGCAGATATGATCGATAGAACTACAACTACTATACTCATTACTCTTATTATTATCAATCTAACTCACATTATTAGCCATATTATGCTTATATGATCGATAGAACTACAACTACTATACTCATTACTCTTATTATTATCAATCTAACTCATATTATTAGCCATATTATGCTTATGTGATCGATAGAACGACAATTACTATACTTATTACTCTTATTATTATCAATCTAACTCATATTATTAGCCATACTATGCTTATATGATCGATAGAACGACAATTACTATACTTATTAGTCTTATTATTATCAATCTAACTCATATTATTAACCATATTATGCAGATATGATCAATAGAACGACAATTACTATACTTATTACTCTTATTATTATCAATCTGACTCATATTATTAGCCATATTATGCTTATATGATCGTTAGAACTACAACTACTATACTCATTACTCTTATTATTATCAAGCTAACTCATATTATTAGCCATATTATGCTTATGTGATCGATAGAACGACAATTACTATACTTATTACTCTTATTATTATCAATCTAACTCATATTATTAGCCATACTATGCTTATATGATCGATAGAACGACAATTACTATACTTATTAGTCTTATTATTATCAATCTAACTCATATTATTAGCCATATGATGCTTATATGATCGATAGAACGACATGTACTATACTCATTACTCTTATTGTTATCAATCTAACTCATATTATTAGCCATATTATGCTTATATGATCGATAGAACGACAATTTCTATACTTATTACTCTTATTATTATCAATCTGACTCATATTATTAGCCATATTATGCTTATATGATCGATAGAACAACAATTACGATACTCATTACTCTTATTACTATCAATCTAACTCATATTATTAGCCATATTATGCTTATATGATCGATAGAACGACAATTACTATACTAATTACTTTTATTGTTATCAATCTAACTCATATTATTAGCCATATTATGCTTATATGATTGATAGAACGACAATTACTATACTTATTACACTCACTGTTATCAATCTAACTCATATTATTAACCATATTATGCAGATATGATCGATAGAACTACAACTACTATACTCATTACTCTTATTGTTATCAATCTAACACATATTATTAGCCATATTATGCTTATATGATTGATAGAACGACAATTACTATACTTATTACACTCACTGTTATCAATCTAACTCATATTATTAACCATATTATGCAGATATGATCGATAGAACTACAACTACTATACTCATTACTCTTATTATTATCAATCTAACTCATATTAGTAGCCATACTATGCTTATATGATCGATAGAGCGACAATTACTATACTCATTACTCTTATTATTATCAATCTAACTCATATTATTAGCCACATTATGCTTATATGATCGATAGAACTACAACTACTATACTCATTACTCTTATTATTATCAATCTAACTCATACTATTAGCCATATTATGCTTATATGATCGATAGAGCGACAATTACTGTACTCATTACTCTTATTATTATCAATCTAACTCATATGATTAGCCATATTATGATTGTATGATCGGTAGAACGATAATTACTATACTTATTACTCTTATTACTATCAACCTAACTCATATTATTAGCCATATTATGCTTATATGATCGATAGAACGACAATTACTATACTCATTGCTCTTATTGTTATCAATCTAACTCATATTATTAGTCATATTATGCTTATATGATTGATAGAACGACAATTACTATACTTATTACACTCACTGTTATCAATCTAACTCATATTATTAACCATATTATGCAGATATGATCGATAGAACTACAACTACTATACTCATTACTCTTATTATTATCAATCTAACTCACATTATTAGCCATATTATGCATATATGATCGATAGAACGACAATTACTATACTTATTACTCTTATTATTATCAATCTAACTCATATTATTAGCCGTATTATGCTTATATGATCGACAGAACGACAATTACTATACTTATTACACTCACTATTATCAATCTAACTCTTATTATTAACCATATTATGCAGATATGATCGATAGAACTACACCTACTATACTCATTACTCTTATTGTTATCAATCTAACTCATATTATTAGCCATATTATGCTTATATGATCGATAGAGCGACAATTACTATACTCATTACTCTTATTATTATCAATCTAACTCATATGATTAGCCATATTATGCTTATGTGATCGATAGAACGACAATTACTATACTTATTACTCTTATTATTATCAATCTAACTCATATTATTAGCCATACTATGCTTATATGATCGATAGAACGACAATTACTATACTCATTACTCTTATTGTTATCAATCTAACTCATATTATTAGCCATATTATGCTTATATGATTGATAGAACGAGAATTACTATACTTATTACACTCACTGTTATCAATCTAACTCATATTATTAACCATATTATGCAGATATGATCGATAGAACTACAACTACTATACTCATTACTCTTATTATTATCAATCTAACTCATATTATTAGCCATATTATGCTTATGTGATCGATAGAACGACAATTACTATACTTATTACTCTTATTATTATCAATCGAACTCATATTATTAGCCATACTATGCTTATATGATCGATAGAACGACAATTACTATACTCATTACTCTTATTATTATCAATCTAACTCATATTATTAGCCATATTATGCTTATATGATCGATAGAACTACATCTACTATACTCATTACTCTTATTGTTATCACACTAACTCATATTATTAGCCATATTATGCTTATATGATCGATAGAGCGACAATTACTATACTCATTACTCTTATTATTATCAATCTAACTCATATGATTAGCCATATTATGCTTGTATGATCGGGAGAACGATAATTACTATACTTATTACTCTTATTGTTATCAATCTAACTCATATGATTAGCCATATTATGCTTGTATGATCGGTAGAACGATAATTACTATACTTATTACTCTTATTATTATCAATCTAACTCGTATTATTAGCCATATTATGCTTATATGATCGATAGAACGACAATTACTATACTCGTTACTCTTATTATTATCAATCTAACTCATATTATTAGCCATATTATGCTTATATGATCTAAAGAACGACAATTACTATACTCACTACTGTTATTACTATCAATCTAACTCGTATTATTAGCTATATTATGCTTATGTGATCGATAGCACGACAATTACTATACTCAGTACTCTTATTATTATCAATCTAACTCATATTATTAGCCATATTATGCTTATATGATCGATAGAACTACATCTACTATACTCATTACTCTTATTATTATCAATCTAACTCATATTATTAGCCATATTATGCTTATATGATCGATAGAGCGACACTTACTATACTCATTACTCTTACTATTATCAATCTAACTCATATGATTAGCCATATTATGCTTGTATGATCGGTAGAACGATAATTACTATACTTATTACTCTTATTATTATCAATCTAACTCATATTATTAGCCATATTATGCTTATATGATCGATAGAACGACAATTACTATTCTTTTTACTCTTATTATTATCAATCTAACTCATATTATTAGCCATATTATGCTTATATGATCGATAGAACGACAATTACTATACTTATTAGTCTTATTATTATCAATCTAACTCATATTATTAGCCATATTATGCTTATATGATCGATAGAGCGACAATTACTATACTCATTACTCTTATTATTATCAATCTATCTCATATGATTAGCCATATTATGATTGTATGATCGGTAGAACGATAATTACTATACTTATTACTCTTATTACTATCAACCTAACTCATATTATTAGCCATATTATGCTTATATGATCGATAGAACGAAAATTACTATACTCATTGCTCTTATTGTTATCAATCTAACTCATATTATTAGTCATATTATGCTTATATGATTGATAGAACGACAATTACTATACTTACTACACTCACTGTTATCAATCTAACTCATATTATTAACCATATTATGCAGATATGATCGATAGGACTACAACTACTATACTCATTACTCTTATTATTATCAATCTAACTCATATTATTAGCCATACTATGCTTATATGATCGATAGAACGACAATTACTATACTTATTAGTCTTATTATTATCAATCTAACTCATATTATTAGCCATATTATGCTTATATGATCGATAGAAGGACATGTACTATACTCATTACTCTTATTGTTATCAATCTAACTCATATTATTAGCCATATTATGCTTATATGATCGATAGAACGACAATTACTATACTCATTACTCTTATTATTATCAATCTAACTCATATGATTAGCCATACTATGCTTGTATGATCGGTAGAACGATAATTACTATACTTATTATTCTTATTATTATCAATCTAGCTCATATTATTAGCCATATTATGCTTATACGATCGATAGAACGGCAATTACTATACTCATTACTCTTATTGTTATCAATCTAACTCATATTATTAGCCATATTATGCTTATATGATCGATAGAACGACAATTACTATACTTATTACTCTTATTATTATCAATCTGACTCATATTATTAGCCATATTATGCTTATATGATCGATAGAACGACAATTACTATACTCATTACTCTTATTACTATCAATCTAACTCATATTATTAGTCATATTATGCTTATATGATCGATAGAACGACAATTACTATACTTATTAGTCTTATTATTATCAATCTAACTCATATTATTAGCCATATTATGCTTATATGATCGATAGAGCGACAATTACTATACCCATTACTCTTATTATTATCAATCTATCTCATATGATTAGCCATATTATGATTGTATGATCGGTAGAACGATAATTACTATACTTATTACTCTTATTACTATCAACCTAACTCATATTATTAGCCATATTATGCTTATATGATCGATAGAACGACAATTACTATACTCATTACTCTTATTATTATCAATCTAACTCATATGATTAGCCATACTATGCTTGTATGATCGGTAGAACGATAATTACTATACTTATTATTCTTATTATTATCAATCTAGCTCATATTATTAGCCATATTATGCTTATACGATCGATAGAACGGCAATTACTATACTCATTACTCTTATTGTTATCAATCTAACTCATATTATTAGCCATATTATGCTTATATGATCGATAGAACGACAATTACTATACTTATTACTCTTATTATTATCAATCTAACTCATATTATTAGCCATATTATGCTTATATGATCGATAGAGCGACAATTACTATATTTATTACTCTTATTATTATCAATCTAACTCATATTATTAGCCATACTATGCTTATATGATCGATAGAACGACAATTACTATACTTATTAGTCTTATTATTATCAATCTAACTCATATTATTAGCCATATTATGCTTATATGATCGATAGAACGACATGTACTATACTCATTTCTCTTATTGTTATCAATCTAACTCATATTATTAGCCATATTATGCTTATATGATCGATAGAACGACAATTACTATACTCATTACTCTTATTATTATCAATCTAACTCATATGATTAGCCATACTATGCTTGTATGATCGGTAGAACGATAATTACTATACTTATTACTCTTATTATTATCAATCTAGCTCATATTATTAGCCATATTATGCTTATATGATCGATGGAACGGCAATTACTATACTCATTACTCTTATTGTTATCAATCTAACTCATATTATTAGCCATATTATGCTTATATGATCGATAGAACGACAATTACTATACTTATTACTCTTATTATTATCAATCTGACTCATATTATTAGCCATATTATGCTTATATGATCGATAGAACGACAATTACTATACTCATTACTCTTATTACTATCAATCTAACTCATATTATTAGCCATATTATGCTTATATGATCGATAGAACGACAATTACTATACTAATTACTTTTATTGTTATCAATCTAACTCATATTATTAGCCATATTATGCTTATATGATTGATAGAACGACAATTACTATACTTATTACACTCACTGTTATCAATCTAACTCATATTATTAACCATATTATGCAGATATGATCGATAGAACTACAACTACTATACTCATTACTCTTATTATTATCAATCTAACTCATATGATTAGCCATATTATGCTTGTATGATAGGTAGAACGATAATTACTATACATATTACTCTTATTATTATCAATCTAACTCATATTATTAGCCATATTATGCTTATATGATCGATAGAACGACAATTACTATTCTTTTTACTCTTATTATTATCAATCTAACTCATATTATTAGCCATATTATGCTTATATGATCGATAGAGCGACAATTACTATACTTATTAGTCTTATTATTATCAATCTAACTCATATTATTAGCCATATTATGCTTATATGATCGGTAGAACTACAATTACTATACTTATTTCTCTTCTTATTATCAATCTAACTCATATTATTAACCATATTATGCAGATATGATCGATAGAACTACAACTACTATACTCATTACTCTTATTATTATCAATCTAACACATATTATTAGCCATATTATGCTTATATGATTGATAGAACGACAATTACTATAGTTATTACACTCACTGTTATCAATCTAACTCATATTATTAACCATATTATGCAGATATGATCGATAGGACTACAACTACTATACTCATTACTCTTATTATTATCAATCTAACTCATATTATTAGCCATACTATGCTTATATGATCGATAGAACGACAATTACTATACTTATTAGTCTTATTATTATCAATCTAACTCATATTATTAGCCATATTATGCTTATATGATCGATAGAAGGACATGTACTATACTCATTACTCTTATTGTTATCAATCTAACTCATATTATTAGCCATATTATGCTTATATGATCGATAGAACGACAATTACTATACTCATTACTCTTATTATTATCAATCTAACTCATATGATTAGCCATACTATGCTTGTATGATCGGTAGAACGATAATTACTATACTTATTAGTCTTATTATTATCAATCTAACTCATATTATTAGCCATATTATGCTTATATGATCGATAGAGCGACAATTACTATACCCATTACTCTTATTATTATCAATCTATCTCATATGATTAGCCATATTATGATTGTATGATCGGTAGAACGATAATTACTATACTTATTACTCTTATTACTATCAACCTAACTCATATTATTAGCCATATTATGCTTATATGATCGATAGAACGAAAATTACTATACTCATTGCTCTTATTGTTATCAATCTAACTCATATTATTAGTCATATTATGCTTATATGATTGATAGAACGACAATTACTATACTTATTACACTCACTGTTATCAATCTAACTCATATTATTAACCATATTATGCAGATATGATCGATAGGACTACAACTACTATACTCATTACTCTTATTATTATCAATCTAACTCATATTATTAGCCATACTATGCTTATATGATCGATAGAACGACAATTACTATACTTATTAGTCTTATTATTATCAATCTAACTCATATTATTAGCCATATTATGCTTATATGATCGATAGAAGGACATGTACTATACTCATTACTCTTATTGTTATCAATCTAACTCATATTATTAGCCATATTATGCTTATATGATCGATAGAACGACAATTACTATACTCATTACTCTTATTATTATCAATCTAACTCATATGATTAGCCATACTATGCTTGTATGATCGGTAGAACGATAATTACTATACTTATTATTCTTATTATTATCAATCTAGCTCATATTATTAGCCATATTATGCTTATACGATCGATAGAACGGCAATTACTATACTCATTACTCTTATTGTTATCAATCTAACTCATATTATTAGCCATATTATGCTTATATGATCGATAGAACGACAATTACTATACTTATTACTCTTATTATTATCAATCTAACTCATATTATTAGCCATATTATGCTTATATGATCGATAGAGCGACAATTACTATATTTATTACTCTTATTATTATCAATCTAACTCATATTATTAGCCATACTATGCTTATATGATCGATAGAACGACAATTACTATACTTATTAGTCTTATTATTATCAATCTAACTCATATTATTAGCCATATTATGCTTATATGATCGATAGAACGACATGTACTATACTCATTTCTCTTATTGTTATCAATCTAACTCATATTATTAGCCATATTATGCTTATATGATCGATAGAACGACAATTACTATACTCATTACTCTTATTATTATCAATCTAACTCATATGATTAGCCATACTATGCTTGTATGATCGGTAGAACGATAATTACTATACTTATTACTCTTATTATTATCAATCTAGCTCATATTATTAGCCATATTATGCTTATATGATCGATGGAACGGCAATTACTATACTCATTACTCTTATTGTTATCAATCTAACTCATATTATTAGCCATATTATGCTTATATGATCGATAGAACGACAATTACTATACTTATTACTCTTATTATTATCAATCTGACTCATATTATTAGCCATATTATGCTTATATGATCGATAGAACGACAATTACTATACTCATTACTCTTATTACTATCAATCTAACTCATATTATTAGCCATATTATGCTTATATGATCGATAGAACGACAATTACTATACTAATTACTTTTATTGTTATCAATCTAACTCATATTATTAGCCATATTATGCTTATATGATTGATAGAACGACAATTACTATACTTATTACACTCACTGTTATCAATCTAACTCATATTATTAACCATATTATGCAGATATGATCGATAGAACTACAACTACTATACTCATTACTCTTATTATTATCAATCTAACTCATATGATTAGCCATATTATGCTTGTATGATAGGTAGAACGATAATTACTATACATATTACTCTTATTATTATCAATCTAACTCATATTATTAGCCATATTATGCTTATATGATCGATAGAACGACAATTACTATTCTTTTTACTCTTATTATTATCAATCTAACTCATATTATTAGCCATATTATGCTTATATGATCGATAGAGCGACAATTACTATACTTATTAGTCTTATTATTATCAATCTAACTCATATTATTAGCCATATTATGCTTATATGATCGGTAGAACTACAATTACTATACTTATTTCTCTTCTTATTATCAATCTAACTCATATTATTAACCATATTATGCAGATATGATCGATAGAACTACAACTACTATACTCATTACTCTTATTATTATCAATCTAACACATATTATTAGCCATATTATGCTTATATGATTGATAGAACGACAATTACTATAGTTATTACACTCACTGTTATCAATCTAACTCATATTATTAACCATATTATGCAGATATGATCGATAGGACTACAACTACTATACTCATTACTCTTATTATTATCAATCTAACTCATATTATTAGCCATACTATGCTTATATGATCGATAGAACGACAATTACTATACTTATTAGTCTTATTATTATCAATCTAACTCATATTATTAGCCATATTATGCTTATATGATCGATAGAAGGACATGTACTATACTCATTACTCTTATTGTTATCAATCTAACTCATATTATTAGCCATATTATGCTTATATGATCGATAGAACGACAATTACTATACTCATTACTCTTATTATTATCAATCTAACTCATATGATTAGCCATACTATGCTTGTATGATCGGTAGAACGATAATTACTATACTTATTATTCTTATTATTATCAATCTAGCTCATATTATTAGCCATATTATGCTTATACGATCGATAGAACGGCAATTACTATACTCATTACTCTTATTGTTATCAATCTAACTCATATTATTAGCCATATTATGCTTATATGATCGATAGAACGACAATTACTATACTTATTACTCTTATTATTATCAATCTAACTCATATTATTAGCCATATTATGCTTATATGATCGATAGAGCGACAATTACTATATTTATTACTCTTATTATTATCAATCTAACTCATATTATTAGCCATACTATGCTTATATGATCGATAGAACGACAATTACTATACTTATTAGTCTTATTATTATCAATCTAACTCATATTATTAGCCATATTATGCTTATATGATCGATAGAACGACATGTACTATACTCATTTCTCTTATTGTTATCAATCTAACTCATATTATTAGCCATATTATGCTTATATGATCGATAGAACGACAATTACTATACTCATTACTCTTATTATTATCAATCTAACTCATATGATTAGCCATACTATGCTTGTATGATCGGTAGAACGATAATTACTATACTTATTACTCTTATTATTATCAATCTAGCTCATATTATTAGCCATATTATGCTTATATGATCGATGGAACGGCAATTACTATACTCATTACTCTTATTGTTATCAATCTAACTCATATTATTAGCCATATTATGCTTATATGATCGATAGAACGACAATTACTATACTTATTACTCTTATTATTATCAATCTGACTCATATTATTAGCCATATTATGCTTATATGATCGATAGAGCGACAATTACTATACTTATTAGTCTTATTATTATCAATCTAACTCATATTATTAGCCATATTATGCTTATATGATCGGTAGAACTACAATTACTATACTTATTTCTCTTCTTATTATCAATCTAACTCATATTATTAACCATATTATGCAGATATGATCGATAGAACTACAACTACTATACTCATTACTCTTATTATTATCAATCTAACACATATTATTAGCCATATTATGCTTATATGATTGATAGAACGACAATTACTATAGTTATTACACTCACTGTTATCAATCTAACTCATATTATTAACCATATTATGCAGATATGATCGATAGGACTACAACTACTATACTCATTACTCTTATTATTATCAATCTAACTCATATTATTAGCCATACTATGCTTATATGATCGATAGAACGACAATTACTATACTTATTAGTCTTATTATTATCAATCTAACTCATATTATTAGCCATATTATGCTTATATGATCGATAGAAGGACATGTACTATACTCATTACTCTTATTGTTATCAATCTAACTCATATTATTAGCCATATTATGCTTATATGATCGATAGAACGACAATTACTATACTCATTACTCTTATTATTATCAATCTAACTCATATGATTAGCCATACTATGCTTGTATGATCGGTAGAACGATAATTACTATACTTATTATTCTTATTATTATCAATCTAGCTCATATTATTAGCCATATTATGCTTATACGATCGATAGAACGGCAATTACTATACTCATTACTCTTATTGTTATCAATCTAACTCATATTATTAGCCATATTATGCTTATATGATCGATAGAACGACAATTACTATACTTATTACTCTTATTATTATCAATCTAACTCATATTATTAGCCATATTATGCTTATATGATCGATAGAGCGACAATTACTATATTTATTACTCTTATTATTATCAATCTAACTCATATTATTAGCCATACTATGCTTATATGATCGATAGAACGACAATTACTATACTTATTAGTCTTATTATTATCAATCTAACTCATATTATTAGCCATATTATGCTTATATGATCGATAGAACGACATGTACTATACTCATTTCTCTTATTGTTATCAATCTAACTCATATTATTAGCCATATTATGCTTATATGATCGATAGAACGACAATTACTATACTCATTACTCTTATTATTATCAATCTAACTCATATGATTAGCCATACTATGCTTGTATGATCGGTAGAACGATAATTACTATACTTATTACTCTTATTATTATCAATCTAGCTCATATTATTAGCCATATTATGCTTATATGATCGATGGAACGGCAATTACTATACTCATTACTCTTATTGTTATCAATCTAACTCATATTATTAGCCATATTATGCTTATATGATCGATAGAACGACAATTACTATACTTATTACTCTTATTATTATCAATCTGACTCATATTATTAGCCATATTATGCTTATATGATCGATAGAACGACAATTACTATACTCATTACTCTTATTACTATCAATCTAACTCATATTATTAGCCATATTATGCTTATATGATCGATAGAACGACAATTACTATACTAATTACTTTTATTGTTATCAATCTAACTCATATTATTAGCCATATTATGCTTATATGATTGATAGAACGACAATTACTATACTTATTACACTCACTGTTATCAATCTAACTCATATTATTAACCATATTATGCAGATATGATCGATAGAACTACAACTACTATACTCATTACTCTTATTATTATCAATCTGACTCATATTATTAGCCATATTATGCTTATATGATCGATAGAACTACAACTACTATACTCATTACTCTTATTATTATCAATCTAACTCATATTATTAGCCATATTATGCTTATGTGATCGATAGAACAACAATTACTATACTTATTACTCTTATTATTATCAATCTAACTCATATTATTAGCCATACTATGCTTATATGATCGATAGAACGACAATTACTATACTTATTAGTCTTATTATTATCAATCTAACTCATATTATTAGCCATATTATGCTTATATGATCGATAGAACGACATGTACTATACTCATTACTCTTATTGTTATCAATCTAACTCATATTATTAGCCATATTATGCTTATATGATCGATAGAACGACAATTACTATACTCATTACTCTTATTATTATCAATCTAACTCATATGATTAGCCATACTATGCTTGTATGATCGGTAGAACGATAATTACTATACTTATTACTCTTATTATTATCAATCTAGCTCATATTATTAGCCATATTATGCTTATATGATCGATAGAACGGCAATTACTATACTCATTACTCTTATTGTTATCAATCTAACTCATATTATTAGCCATATTATGCTTATATGATCGATAGAACGACAATTACTATACTTATTACTCTTATTATTATCAATCTAACTCATATTATTAGCCATATTATGCTTCTTTGATCGATAGAGCGACAATTACTATACTTATTAGTCTTATTATTATCAATCTAACTCATATTATTAGCCATATTATGCTTATATGATCGGTAGAACTACAATTACTATACTTATTTCTCTTCTTATTATCAATCTAACTCATATTATTAACCATATTATGCAGATATGATCGATAGAACGACAATTACTATACTCATTACTCTTATTATTATCAATCTAACTCATATGATTAGCCATACTATGCTTGTATGATCGGTAGAACGATAATTACTATACTTATTATTCTTATTATTATCAATCTAGCTCATATTATTAGCCATATTATGCTTATACGATCGATAGAACGGCAATTACTATACTCATTACTCTTATTGTTATCAATCTAACTCATATTATTAGCCATATTATGCTTATATGATCGATAGAACGACAATTACTATACTTATTACTCTTATTATTATCAATCTGACTCATATTATTAGCCATATTATGCTTATATGATCGATAGAACGACAATTACTATACTCATTACTCTTATTACTATCAATCTAACTCATATTATTAGTCATATTATGCTTATATGATTGGTAGAACGACAATTACTATACTTATTACACTCACTGTTATCAATCTAACTCATATTATTAACCATATTATGCAGATATGATCGATAGAACTACAACTACTATACTCATTACTCTTATTATTATCAATCTAACTCATATGATTAGCCATATTATGCTTGTATGATAGGTAGAAGGATAATTACTATACATATTACTCTTATTATTATCAATCTAACTCATATTATTAGCCATATTATGCTTATATGATCGATAGAACGACAATTACTATTCTTTTTACTCTTATTATTATCAATCTAACTCATATTATTAGCCATATTATGCTTATATGATCGATAGAGCGACAATTACTATACTTATTAGTCTTATTATTATCAATCTAACTCATATTATTAGCCATATTATGCTTATATGATCGGTAGAACTACAATTACTATACTTATTTCTCTTCTTATTATCAATCTAACTCATATTATTAACCATATTATGCAGATATGATCGATAGAACTACAACTACTATACTCATTACTCTTATTATTATCAATCTAACACATATTATTAGCCATATTATGCTTATATGATTGATAGAACGACAATTACTATACTTATTACACTCACTGTTATCAATCTAACTCATATTATTAACCATATTATGCAGATATGATCGATAGAACTACAACTACTATACTCATTACTCTTATTATTATCAATCTAACTCATATTATTAGCCATACTATGCTTATATGATCGATAGAGCGACAATTACTATACTCATTACTCTTATTATTATCAATCTAACTCAAATTATTAGCCATATTATGCTTATATGATCGATAGAACTACAACTACTATACTCATTACTCTTATTATTATCAATCTAACTCATATTATTAGCCATATTGTGCTTATATGATCGATAGAACGACAATTACTATACTCATTGCTCTTATTGTTATCAATCTAACTCATATTATTAGTCATATTATGCTTATATGATTGATAGAACGACAATTACTATACTTATTACTCTTATTATTATCAATCTGACTCATATTATTAGCCATATTATGCTTATATGATCGATAGAACGACAATTACTATACTCATTACTATTATTACTATCAATCTAACTCATATTATTAGTCATATTATGCTTATATGATTGGTAGAACGACAATTACTATACTTATTACACTCACTGTTATCAATCTAACTCATATTATTAACCATATTATGCAGATATGATCGATAGAACTACAACTACTATACTCATTACTCTTATTATTATCAATCTAACTCATATGATTAGCCATATTATGCTTGTATGATAGGTAGAAGGATAATTACTATACATATTACTCTTATTATTATCAATCTAACTCATATTATTAGCCATATTATGCTTATATGATCGATAGAACGACAATTACTATTCTTTTTACTCTTATTATTATCAATCTAACTCATATTATTAGCCATATTATGCTTATATGATCGATAGAGCGACAATTACTATACTTATTAGTCTTATTATTATCAATCTAACTCATATTATTAGCCATATTATGCTTATATGATCGGTAGAACTACAATTACTATACTTATTTCTCTTCTTATTATCAATCTAACTCATATTATTAACCATATTATGCAGATATGATCGATAGAACTACAACTACTATACTCATTACTCTTATTATTATCAATCTAACACATATTATTAGCCATATTATGCTTATATGATTGATAGAACGACAATTACTATACTTATTACACTCACTGTTATCAATCTAACTCATATTATTAACCATATTATGCAGATATGATCGATAGAACTACAACTACTATACTCATTACTCTTATTATTATCAATCTAACTCATATTATTAGCCATACTATGCTTATATGATCGATAGAGCGACAATTACTATACTCATTACTCTTATTATTATCAATCTAACTCAAATTATTAGCCATATTATGCTTATATGATCGATAGAACTACAACTACTATACTCATTACTCTTATTATTATCAATCTAACTCATATTATTAGCCATATTGTGCTTATATGATCGATAGAACGACAATTACTATACTCATTGCTCTTATTGTTATCAATCTAACTCATATTATTAGTCATATTATGCTTATATGATTGATAGAACGACAATTACTATACTTATTACACTCACTGTTATCAATCTAACTCATATTATTAACCATATTATGCAGATATGATCGATAGAACTACAACTACTATACTCATTACTCTTATTATTATCAATCTAACTCACATTATTAGCCATATTATGCATATATGATCGATAGAACGACAATTACTATACTTATTACTCTTATTATTATCAATCTAACTCATATTATTAGCCGTATTATGCTTATATGATCGACAGAACGACAATTACTATACATATTACACTCACTATTATCAATCTAACTCATATTATTAACCATATTATGCAGATATGATCAATAGAACGACAATTACTATACTTATTACTCTTATTATTATCAATCTGACTCATATTATTAGCCATATTATGCTTATATGATCGATAGAACTACAACTACTATACTCATTACTCTTATTATTATCAATCTAACTCATATTATTAGCCATATTATGCTTATGTGATCGATAGAACGACAATTACCATACTTATTACTCTTATTATTATCAATCTAACTCATATTATTAGCCATACTATGCTTATATGATCGATAGAACGACAATTACTATACTTATTAGTCTTATTATTATCAATCTAACTCATATTATTAGCCATATTATGCTTATATGATCGATAGAACGACATGTACTATACTCATTTCTCTTATTGTTATCAATCTAACTCATATTATTAGCCATATTATGCTTATATGATCGATAGAACGACAATTACTATACTCATTACTCTTATTATTATCAATCTAACTCATATGATTAGCCATACTATGCTTGTATGATCGGTAGAACGATAATTACTATACTTATTACTCTTATTATTATCAATCTAGCTCATATTATTAGCCATATTATGCTTATATGATCGATAGAACGGCAATTACTATACTCATTACTCTTATTGTTATCAATCTAACTCATATTATTAGCCATATTATGCTTATATGATCGATAGAACGACAATTACTATACTTATTACTCTTATTATTATCAATCTGACTCATATTATTAGCCATATTATGCTTATATGATCGATAGAACGACAATTACTATACTCATTACTCTTATTACTATCAATCTAACTCATATTATTAGCCATATTATGCTTATATGATCGATAGAACGACAATTACTATACTAATTACTTTTATTGTTATCAATCTAACTCATATTATTAGCCATATTATGCTTATATGATTGATAGAACGACAATTACTATACTTATTACACTCACTGTTATCAATCTAACTCATATTATTAACCATATTATGCAGATATGATCGATAGAACTACAACTACTATACTCATTACTCTTATTATTATCAATCTAACTCATATGATTAGCCATATTATGCTTGTATGATAGGTAGAACGATAATTACTATACATATTACTCTTATTATTATCAATCTAACTCATATTATTAGCCATATTATGCTTATATGATCGATAGAACGACAATTACTATTCTTTTTACTCTTATTATTATCAATCTAACTCATATTATTAGCCATATTATGCTTATATGATCGATAGAGCGACAATTACTATACTTATTAGTCTTATTATTATCAATCTAACTCATATTATTAGCCATATTATGCTTATATGATCGGTAGAACTACAATTACTATACTTATTTCTCTTCTTATTATCAATCTAACTCATATTATTAACCATATTATGCAGATATGATCGATAGAACTACAACTACTATACTCATTACTCTTATTATTATCAATCTAACACATATTATTAGCCATATTATGCTTATATGATTGATAGAACGACAATTACTATAGTTATTACACTCACTGTTATCAATCTAACTCATATTATTAACCATATTATGCAGATATGATCGATAGAACTACAACTACTATACTCATTACTCTTATTATTATCAATCTAACTCATATTATTAGCCATACTATGCTTATATGATCGATAGAGCGACAATTACTATACTCATTACTCTTATTATTATCAATCTAACTCATATTATTAGCCATATTATGCTTATATGATCGATAGAACTACAACTACTATACTCATTACTCTTATTATTATCAATCTAACTCATATTATTAGCCATATTGTGCTTATATGATCGATAGAACGACAATTACTATACTCATTGCTCTTATTGTTATCAATCTAACTCATATTATTAGTCATATTATGCTTATATGATTGATAGAACGACAATTACTATACTTATTACACTCACGGTTATCAATCTAACTCATATTATTAACCATATTATGCAGATATGATCGATAGAACTACAACTACTATACTCATTACTCTTATTATTATCAATCTAACTCACATTATTAGCCATATTATGCATATATGATCGATAGAACGACAATTACTATACTTATTACTCTTATTATTATCAATCTAACTCATATTATTAGCCGTATTATGCTTATATGATCGACAGAACGACAATTACTATACATATTACACTCACTATTATCAATCTAACTCATATTATTAACCATATTATGCAGATATGATCAATAGAACGACAATTACTATACTTATTACTCTTATTATTATCAATCTGACTCATATTATTAGCCATATTATGCTTATATGATCGATAGAACTACAACTACTATACTCATTACTCTTATTATTATCAATCTAACTCATATTATTAGCCATATTATGCTTATGTGATCGATAGAACAACAATTACTATACTTATTACTCTTATTATTATCAATCTAACTCATATTATTAGCCATACTATGCTTATATGATCGATAGAACGACAATTACTATACTTATTAGTCTTATTATTATCAATCTAACTCATATTATTAGCCATATTATGCTTATATGATCGATAGAACGACATGTACTATACTCATTACTCTTATTGTTATCAATCTAACTCATATTATTAGCCATATTATGCTTATATGATCGATAGAACGACAATTACTATACTCATTACTCTTATTATTATCAATCTAACTCATATGATTAGCCATACTATGCTTGTATGATCGGTAGAACGATAATTACTATACTTATTACTCTTATTATTATCAATCTAGCTCATATTATTAGCCATATTATGCTTATATGATCGATAGAACGGCAATTACTATACTCATTACTCTTATTGTTATCAATCTAACTCATATTATTAGCCATATTATGCTTATATGATCGATAGAACGACAATTACTATACTTATTACTCTTATTATTATCAATCTGACTCATATTATTAGCCATATTATGCTTATATGATCGATAGAACAACAATTACTATACTCATTACTCTTATTACTATCAATCTAACTCATATTATTAGCCATATTATGCTTATATGATCGATAGAACGACAATTACTATACTAATTACTTTTATTGTTATCAATCTAACTCATATTATTAGCCATATTATGCTTATATGATTGATAGAACGACAATTACTATACTTATTACACTCACTGTTATCAATCTAACTCATATTATTAACCATATTATGCAGATATGATCGATAGAACTACAACTACTATACTCATTACTCTTATTATTATCAATCTAACACATATTATTAGCCATATTATGCTTATATGATTGATAGAACGACAATTACTATACTTATTACACTCACTGTTATCAATCTAACTCATATTATTAACCATATTATGCAGATATGATCGATAGAACTACAACTACTATACTCATTACTCTTATTATTATCAATCTAACTCATATTATTAGCCATACTATGCTTATATGATCGATAGAGCGACAATTACTATACTCATTACTCTTATTATTATCAATCTAACTCATATTATTAGCCATATTATGCTTATATGATCGATAGAACTACAACTACTATACTCATTACTCTTATTATTATCAATCTAACTCATATTATTAGCCATATTATGCTTATATGATCGATAGAGCGACAATTACTATACTCATTACTCTTATTATTATCAATCTAACTCATATGATTAGCCATATTATGATTGTATGATCGGTAGAACGATAATTACTATACTTATTACTCTTATTACTATCAACCTAACTCATATTATTAGCCATATTATGCTTATATGATCGATAGAACGACAATTACTATACTCATTGCTCTTATTGTTATCAATCTAACTCATATTATTAGTCATATTATGCTTATATGATTGATAGAACGACAATTACTATACTTATTACACTCACTGTTATCAATCTAACTCATATTATTAACCATATTATGCAGATATGATCGATAGAACTACAACTACTATACTCATTACTCTTATTATTATCAATCTAACTCACATTATTAGCCATATTATGCATATATGATCGATAGAACGACAATTACTATACTTATTACTCTTATTATTATCAATCTAACTCATATTATTAGCCGTATTATGCTTATATGATCGACAGAACGACAATTACTATACTTATTACACTCACTATTATCAATCTAACTCTTATTATTAACCATATTATGCAGATATGATCGATAGAACTACATCTACTATACTCATTACTCTTATTGTTATCAATCTAACTCATATTATTAGCCATATTATGCTTATATGATCGATAGAGCGACAATTACTATACTCATCACTCTTATTATTATCAATCTCACTCATATGATTAGCCATATTATGCTTATGTGATCGATAGAACGACAATTACTATACTTATTACTCTTATTATTATCAATCTAACTCATATTATTAGCCATACTATGCTTATATGATCGATAGAACGACAATTACTATACTCATTACTCTTATTGTTATCAATCTAACTCATATTATTAGCCATATTATGCTTATATGATCGATAGAACGACAATTACTATACTCATTGCTCTTATTGTTATCAACCTAACTCATATTATTAGTCATATTATGCTTATATGATTGATAGAACGACAATTACTATACTTATTACACTCACTGTTATCAATCTAACTCATATTATTAACCATATTATGCAGATATGATCGATAGAACTACAACTACTATACTCATTACTCTTATTATTATCAATCTAACTCACATTATTAGCCATATTAGCATATATGATCGATAGAACGACAATTACTATACTTATTACTCTCATTATTATCAATCTAACTCATATTATTAGCCGTATTATGCTTATATGATCGACAGAACGACAATTACTATACATATTACACTCACTATTATCAATCTAACTCATATTATTAACCATATTATGCAGATATGATCAATAGAACGACAATTACTATACTTATTACTCTTATTATTATCAATCTGACTCATATTATTAGCCATATTATGCTTATATGATCGATAGAACTACAACTACTATACTCATTACTCTTATTATTATCAATCTAACTCATATTATTAGCCATATTATGCTTATGTGATCGAGAGAACGACAATTACTATACTTATTACTCTTATTATTATCAATATAACTCATATTATTAGCCATACTATGCTTATATGATCGATAGAACGACAATTACTATACTTATTAGTCTTATTATTATCAATCTAACTCATATTATTAGCCATATTATGCTTATATGATCGATAGAACGACATGTACTATACTCATTACTCTTATTGTTATCAATCTAACTCATATTATTAGCCATATTATGCTTATATGATTGATAGAACGACAATTACTATACATATTACACTCACTATTATCAATCTAACTCATATTATTAACCATATTATGCAGATATGATCAATAGAACGACAATTACTATACTTATTACTCTTATTATTATCAATCTGACTCATATTATTAGCCATATTATGCTTATATGATCGTTAGAACTACAACTACTATACTCATTACTCTTATTATTATCAAGCTAACTCATATTATTAGCCATATTATGCTTATGTGATCGATAGAACGACAATTACTATACTTATTACTCTTATTATTATCAATCTAACTCATATTATTAGCCATACTATGCTTATATGATCGATAGAACGACAATTACTATACTTATTAGTCTTATTATTATCAATCTAACTCATATTATTAGCCATATGATGCTTATATGATCGATAGAACGACATGTACTATACTCATTACTCTTATTGTTATCAATCTAACTCATATTATTAGCCATATTATGCTTATATGATCGATAGAACGACAATTACTATACTAATTACTTTTATTGTTATCAATCTAACTCATATTATTAGCCATATTATGCTTATATGATTGATAGAACGACAATTACTATACTTATTACACTCACTGTTATCAATCTAACTCATATTATTAACCATATTATGCAGATATGATCGATAGAACTACAACTACTATACTCATTACTCTTATTATTATCAATCTAACTCACATTATTAGCCATATTATGCATATATGATCGATAGAACGACAATTACTATACTTATTACTCTTATTATTATCAATCTAACTCATATTATTAGCCGTATTATGCTTATATGATCGACAGAACGACAATTACTATACTTATTACACTCACTATTATCAATCTAACTCTTTTTATTAACCATATTATGCAGATATGATCGATAGAACTACATCTACTATACTCATTACTCTTATTGTTATCAATCTAACTCATATTATTAGCCATATTATGCTTATATGATCGATAGAGCGACAATTACTATACTCATTACTCTTATTATTATCAATCTAACTCATATGATTAGCCATATTATGCTTATATGATCGATAGAACGACAATTACTATACTCGTTACTCTTATTATTATCAATCTAACTCATATTATTAGCCATATTATGCTTATATGATCTAAAGAACGACAATTACTATACTCACTACTGTTATTACTATCAATCTAACTCGTATTATTAGCCATATTATGCTTATGTGATCGATAGAACGACAATTACTATAATCAGTACTCTTATTATTATCAATCTAACTCATATTATTAGCCATATTATGCTTATATGATCGATAGAACTACATCTACTATACTCATTACTCTTATTATTATCAATCTAACTCATATTATTAGCCATATTATGCTTATATGATCGATAGAGCGACACTTACTATACTCATTACTCTTACTATTATCAATCTAACTCATATGATTAGCCATATTATGCTTGTATGATCGGTAGAACGATAATTACTATACTTATTACTCTTATTATTATCAATCTAACTCATATTATTAGCCATATTATGCTTATATGATCGATAGAACGACAATTACTATTCTTTTTACTCTTATTATTATCAATCTAACTCATATTATTAGCCATATTACGCTTATATGATCGATAGAACGACAATTACTATACTTATTAGTCTTATTATTATCAATCTAACTCATATTATTAGCCATATTATGCTTATATGATCGGTAGAACTACAATTACTATACTTATTTCTCTTATTATTATCAATCTAACTCATATTATTAACCATATTATACAGATATGATCGATAGAACTACAACTACTATACTCATTACTCTTATTATTATCAATCTAACTCATATTATTAGCAATATTATGCTTATATGATCGATAGAACGACAATTACTATACTTATTACTCTTATTATTATCAATCTGACTCATATTATTAGCCGTATTATGCTTATATGATCGATAGAACGACAATTACTATAGTTATTCGTCTTATTATTATCAATCTAACTCATATTATTAGCCATATTATGCTTATATGATTGATAGAACGACAATTACTATACTTATTACACTCACTGTTATCAATCTAACTCATATTATTAACCATATTATGCAGATATGATCGATAGAACTACAACTACTATACTCATTACTCTTATTATTATCAATCTAACTCACATTATTAGCCATATTATGCTTATATGATCGATAGAACTACAACTACTATACTCATTACTCTTATTACTATCAATCTAACTCATATTATTAGCCATATTATGCTTATATGATCGATAGAACGACAATTACTATACTAATTACTTTTATTGTTATCAATCTAACTCATATTATTAGCCATATTATGCTTATATGATTGATAGAACGACAATTACTATACTTATTACACTCACTGTTATCAATCTAACTCATATTATTAACCATATTATGCAGATATGATCGATAGAACTACAACTACTATACTCATTACTCTTATTATTATCAATCTAACTCACATTATTAGCCATATTATGCATATATGATCGATAGAACGACAATTACTATACTTATTACTCTTATTATTATCAATCTAACTCATATTATTAGCCGTATTATGCTTATATGATCGACAGAACGACAATTACTATACTTATTACACTCACTATTATCAATCTAACTCTTTTTGTTAACCATATTATGCAGATATGATCGATAGAACTACATCTACTATACTCATTACTCTTATTGTTATCAATCTAACTCATATTATTAGCCATATTATGCTTATATGATCGATAGAGCGACAATTACTATACTCATTACTCTTATTATTATCAATCTAACTCATATGATTAGCCATATTATGCTTATATGATCGATAGAACGACAATTACTATACTCGTTACTCTTATTATTATCAATCTAACTCATATTATTAGCCATATTATGCTTATATGATCTAAAGAACGACAATTACTATACTCACTACTGTTATTACTATCAATCTAACTCGTATTATTAGCCATATTATGCTTATGTGATCGATAGAACGACAATTACTATAATCAGTACTCTTATTATTATCAATCTAACTCATATTATTAGCCATATTATGCTTATATGATCGATAGAACTACATCTACTATACTCATTACTCTTATTATTATCAATCTAACTCATATTATTAGCCATATTATGCTTATATGATCGATAGAGCGACACTTACTATACTCATTACTCTTACTATTATCAATCTAACTCATATGATTAGCCATATTATGCTTGTATGATCGGTAGAACGATAATTACTATACTTATTACTCTTATTATTATCAATCTAACTCATATTATTAGCCATATTATGCTTATATGATCGATAGAACGACAATTACTATTCTTTTTACTCTTATTATTATCAATCTAACTCATATTATTAGCCATATTACGCTTATATGATCGATAGAACGACAATTACTATACTTATTAGTCTTATTATTATCAATCTAACTCATATTATTAGCCATATTATGCTTATATGATCGGTAGAACTACAATTACTATACTTATTTCTCTTATTATTATCAATCTAACTCATATTATTAACCATATTATACAGATATGATCGATAGAACTACAACTACTATACTCATTACTCTTATTATTATCAATCTAACTCATATTATTAGCAATATTATGCTTATATGATCGATAGAACGACAATTACTATACTTATTACTCTTATTATTATCAATCTGACTCATATTATTAGCCGTATTATGCTTATATGATCGATAGAACGACAATTACTATAGTTATTCGTCTTATTATTATCAATCTAACTCATATTATTAGCCATATTATGCTTATATGATTGATAGAACGACAATTACTATACTTATTACACTCACTGTTATCAATCTAACTCATATTATTAACCATATTATGCAGATATGATCGATAGAACTACAACTACTATACTCATTACTCTTATTATTATCAATCTAACTCACATTATTAGCCATATTATGCTTATATGATCGATAGAACTACAACTACTATACTCATTACTCTTATTATTATCAATCTAACTCATATTATTAGCCATATTATGCTTATGTGATCGATAGAACGACAATTACTATACTTATTACTCTTATTATTATCAATCTAACTCATATTATTAGCCATACTATGCTTATATGATCGATAGAACGACAATTACTATACTTATTAGTCTTATTATTATCAATCTAACTCATATTATTAGCCATATTATGCTTATATGATCGATAGAACGACATGTACTATACTCATTACTCTTATTGTTATCAATCTAACTCATATTATTAGCCATATTATGCTTATATGATCGATAGAACGACAATTACTATACTCATTACTCTTATTATTATCAATCTAACTCATATGATTAGCCATACTATGCTTGTATGATCGGTAGAACGATAATTACTATACTTATTACTCTTATTATTATCAATCTAGCTCATATTATTGGCCATATTATGCTTATACGATCGATAGAACGGCAATTACTATACTCATTACTCTTATTGTTATCAATCTAACTCATATTATTAGCCATATTATGCTTATATGATCGATAGATCGACAATTACTATACTTATTACTCTTATTATTATCAATCTGACTCATATTATTAGCCATATTATGCTTATATGATCGATAGAACGACAATTACTATACTCATTACTCTTATTACTATCAATCTAACTCATATGATTAGCCATATTATGCTTGTATGAAAGGTAGAACGATAATTACTATACATATTACTCTTATTATTATCAATCTAACTCATATTATTAGCCATATTATGCTTATATGATCGATAGAACGACAATTACTATTCTTCTTACTCTTATTATTATCAATCTAACTCATATTATTAGCCATATTATGCTTATATGATCGATAGAGCGATAATTACTATACTTATTAGTCTTATTATTATCAATCTAACTCATATTATTAGCCATATTATGCTTATATGATCGGTAGAACTACAATTACTATACTTATTTCTCTTCTTATTATCAATCTAACTCATATTATTAACCATATTATGCAGATATGATCGATAGAACTACAACTACTATACTCATTACTCTTATTATTATCAATCTAACACATATTATTAGCCATATTATGCTTATATGATTGATAGAACGACAATTACTATACTTATTACACTCACTGTTATCAATCTAACTCATATTATTAACCATATTATGCAGATATGATCGATAGAACTACAATTACTATACTCATTACTCTTATTATTATCAATCTAACTCATATTATTAGCCATACTATGCTTATATGATCGATAGAGCGACAATTACTATACTCATTACTCTTATTATTATCAATCTAACTCATATTATTAGCCATATTATGCTTATATGATCGATAGAACTACAACTACTATACTCATTACTCTTATTATTATCAATCTAACTCATATTATTAGCCATATTATGCTTATATGATCGATAGAACGACAATTACTATACTCATTGCTCTTATTGTTATCAATCTAACTCATATTATTAGTCATATTATGCTTATATGATTGATAGAACGACAATTACTATACTTATTACACTCACTGTTATCAATCTAGCTCATATTATTAACCATATTATGCAGATATGATCGATAGAACTACAACTACTATACTCATTACTCTTATTATTATCAATCTAACTCATATTATTAGCCATATTATGCTTATATGATCGATAGAACGACATGTACTATACTCATTACTCTTATTGTTATCAATCTAACTCATATTATTAGCCATATTATGCTTATATGATTGATAGAACGACAATTACTATACATATTACACTCACTATTATCAATCTAACTCATATTATTAACCATATTATGCAGATATGATCAATAGAACGACAATTACTATACTTATTACTCTTATTATTATCAATCTGACTCATATTATTAGCCATATTATGCTTATATGATCGATAGAACTACAACTACTATACTCATTACTCTTATTATTATCAATCTAACTCATATTATTAGCCATATTATGCTTATGTGATCGATAGAACGACAATTACTATACTTATTACTCTTATTATTATCAATCTAACTCATATTATTAGCCATACTATGCTTATATGATCGATAGAACGACAATTACTATACTTATTAGTCTTATTATAATCAATCTAACTCATATTATTAGCCATATTATGCTTATATGATCGATAGAACGACATGTACTATATTCATTACTCTTATTATTATCAATCTGACTCATATTATTAGCCGTATTATGCTTATATGATCGACAGAACGACAATTACTATACATATTACACTCACTATTATCAATCTAACTCATATTATTAACCATATTATGCAGATATGATCAATAGAACGACAATTACTATACTTATTACTCTTATTATTATCAATCTGACTCATATTATTAGCCATATTATGCTTATATGATCGATAGAACTACAACTACTATACTCACTACTCTTATTATTATCAATCTAACTCATATTATTAGCCATATTATGCTTATGTGATCGATAGAACGACAATTACTATACTTATTACTCCTATTATTATCAATCTAACTCATATTATTAGCGATACTGTGCTTATATGATCGATAGAACGACAATTACTATACTTATTAGTCTTATTATTATCAATCTAACTCATATTATTAGCCATATTATGCTTATATGATCGATAGAACGACATGTACTATACTCATTACTCTTATTGTTATCAATCTAACTCATATTATTAGCCATATTATGCTTATATGATTGATAGAACGACAATTACTATACATATTACACTCACTATTATCAATCTAACTCATATTATTAACCATATTATGCAGATATGATCAATAGAACGACAATTACTATACTTATTACTCTTATTATTATCAATCTGACTCATATTATTAGCCATATTATGCTTATATGATCGATAGAACTACAACTACTATACTCATTACTCTTATTATTATCAATCTAACTCATATTATTAGCCATATTATGCTTATGTGATCGATAGAACGACAATTACTATACTTATTACTCTTATTATTATCAATCTAACTCATATTATTAGCCATACTATGCTTATATGATCGATAGAACGACAATTACTATACTTATTAGTCTTATTATAATCAATCTAACTCATATTATTAGCCATATTATGCTTATATGATCGATAGAACGACATGTACTATATTCATTACTCTTATTGTTATCAATCTAACTCATATTATTAGCCATATTATGCTTATATGATCGATAGAACGACAATTACTATACTTATTACTCTTATTATTATCAATCTGACTCACATTATTAGCCATATTATGCTTATATGATCGATAGAACGACAATTACGATACTCATTACTCTTATTACTATCAATCTAACTCATATTATTAGCCATATTATGCTTATATGATCGATAGAACGACAATTACTATACTAATTACTTTTATTGTTATCAATCTAACTCATATTATTAGCCATATTATGCTTATATGATTGATAGAACGACAATTACTATACTTATTACACTCACTGTTATCAATCTAACTCATATTATTAACCATATTATGCAGATATGATCGATAGAACTACAACTACTATACTCATTACTCTTATTATTATCAATCTAACACATATTATTAGCCATATTATGCTTATATGATTGATAGAACGACAATTACTATACTTATTACACTCACTGTTATCAATCTAACTCATATTATTAACCATATTATGCAGATATGATCGATAGAACTACAACTACTATACTCATTACTCTTATTATTATCAATCTAACTCATATTATTAGCCATACTATGCTTATATGATCGATAGAGCGACAATTACTATACTCATTACTCTTATTATTATCAATCTAACTCATACTATTAGCCATATTATGCTTATATGATCGATAGAACTACAACTACTATACTCATTACTCTTACTATTATCAATCTAACTCATACTATTAGCCATATTATGCTTATATGATCGATAGAGCGACAATTACTATACTCATTACTCTTATTATTATCAATCTAACTCATATGATTAGCCATATTATGATTGTATGATCGGTAGAACGATAATTACTATACTTATTACTCTTATTACTATCAACCTAACTCATATTATTAGCCATATTATGCTTATATGATCGATAGAACAACAATTACTATACTCATTGCTCTTATTGTTATCAATCTAACTCATATTATTAGTCATATTATGCTTATATGATTGATAGAACGAAAATTACTATATTTATTACACTCACTGTTATCAATCTAACTCATATTATTAACCATATTATGCAGATATGATCGATAGAACTACATCTACTATACTCATTACTCTTATTGTTATCAATCTAACTCATATTATTAGCCATATTATGCTTATATGATCGATAGAGCGACAATTACTATACTCATTACTCTTATTATTATCAATCTAACTCATATGATTAGCCATATTATGCTTATGTGATCGATAGAACGACAATTACTATACTTATTACTCTTATTATTATCAATCTAACTCATATTATTAGCCATACTATGCTTATATGATCGATAGAGCGACAATTACTATACTCATTACTCTTATTATTATCAATCTAACTCATATTATTAGCCATATTATGCTTATATGATCGATAGAACTACAACTACTATACTCATTACTCTTATTATTATCAATCTAACTCATATTATTAGCCATATTATGCTTATATGATCGATAGAGCGACAATTACTATACTCATTACTCTTATTATTATCAATCTAACTCATATGATTAGCCATATTATGATTGTATGATCGGTAGAACGATAATTACTATACTTATTACTCTTATTACTATCAACCTAACTCATATTATTAGCCATATTATGCTTATATGATCGATAGAACGACAATTACTATACTCATTGCTCTTATTGTTATCAATCTAACTCATATTATTAGTCATATTATGTTTATATGATTGATAGAACGACAATTACTATACTTATTACACTCACTGTTATCAATCTAACTCATATTATTAACCATATTATGCAGATATGATCGATAGAACTACAACTACTATACTCATTACTCTTATTATTATCAATCTAACTCACATTATTAGCCATATTATGCATATATGATCGATAGAACGACAATTACTATACTTATTACTCTTATTATTATCAATCTAACTCATATTATTAGCCGTATTATGCTTATATGATCGACAGAACGACAATTACTATACTTATTACACTCACTATTATCAATCTAACTCTTATTATTAACCATATTATGCAGATATGATCGATAGAACTACATCTACTATACTCATTACTCTTATTGTTATCAATCTAACTCACATTATTAGCCATATTAGCATATATGATCGATAGAACGACAATTACTATACTTATTACTCTTATTATTATCAATCTAACTCATATTATTAGCCGTATTATGCTTATATGATCGACAGAACGACAATTACTATACATATTACACTCACTATTATCAATCTAACTCATATTATTAACCATATTATGCAGATATGATCAATAGAACGACAATTACTATACTTATTACTCTTATTATTATCAATCTGACTCATATTATTAGCCATATTATGCTTATATGATCGATAGAACTACAACTACTATACTCATTACTCTTATTATTATCAATCTAACTCATATTATTAGCCATATTATGCTTATGTGATCGATAGAACGACAGTTACTATACTTATTACTCTTATTATTATCAATATAACTCATATTATTAGCCATACTATGCTTAAATGATCGATAGAACGACAATTACTATACTTATTAGTCTTATTATTATCAATCTAACTCATATTATTAGCCATATTATGCTTATATGATCGATAGAACGACAATTACTATACTAATTACTATTATTGTTATCGATCTAACTCATATTATTAGCCATATTATGCTTATATGATTGATAGAACGACAATTACTATACTTATTACACTCACTGTTATCAATCTAACTCATATTATTAACCATATTATGCAGATATGATCGATAGAACTACAACTACTATACTCATTACTCTTATTATTATCAATCTAACTCATATTATTAGCCTTACTATGCTTATATGATCGATAGAGCGACAATTACGATACTCATTACTCTTATTATTATCAATCTAACTCATATTATTAGCCACATTATGCTTATATGATCGATAGAACTACAACTACTATACTCATTACTCTTATTATTATCAATCTAACTCATACTATTACCCATATTATGCTTATATGATCGATAGAGCGACAATTACTATACTCATTACTCTTATTATTATCAATCTAACTCATATGATTAGCCATATTATGCTTATGTGATCGATAGAACGACAATTACTATACTCATTGCTCTTATTGTTATCAATCTAACTCATATTATTAGTCATATTATGCTTATATGATTGATAGAACGACAATTACTATACTTATTACACTCACTGTTATCAATCTAACTCATATTATTAACCATATTATGCAGATATGATCGATAGAACTACAACTACTATACTCATTACTCTTATTATTATCAATCTAACTCACATTATTAGCCATATTATGCATATATGATCGATAGAACGACAATTACTATACTTATTACTCTTATTATTATCAATCTAACTCATATTATTAGCCGTATTATGCTTATATGATCGACAGAACGACAATTACTATACTTATTACACTCACTATTATCAATCTAACTCTTATTATTAACCATATTATGCAGATATGATCGATAGAACTACATCTGCTATACTCATTACTCTTATTGTTATCAATCTAACTCATATTATTAGCCTTATTATGCTTATATGATCGATAGAGCGACAATTACTATACTCATTACTCTTATTATTATCAATCTAACTCATATGATTAGCCATATTATGCTTATGTGATCGATAGAACGACAATTACTATACTTATTACTCTTATTATTATCAATCTAACTCATATTATTAGCCATACTATGCTTATATGATCGATAGAACGACAATTACTATACTCATTACTCTTATTGTTATCAATCTAACTCATATTATTAGCCATATTATGCTTATATGATTGATAGAACGAGAATTACTATACTTATTACACTCACTGTTATCAATCTAACTCATATTATTAACCATATTATGCAGATATGATCGATAGAACTACAACTACTATACTCATTACTCTTATTATTATCAATCTAACTCATATTATTAGCCATATTATGCTTATGTGATCGATAGAACGACAATTACTATACTTATTACTCTTATTATTATCAATCGAACTCATATTATTAGCCATACTATGCTTATATGATCGATAGAACGACAATTACTATACTCATTACTCTTATTATTATCAATCTAACTCATATTATTAGCCATATTATGCTTATATGATCGATAGAACTACATCTACTATACTCATTACTCTTATTGTTATCAATCTAACTCATATATTTGCCATATTATGCTTATATGATCGATAGAGCGACAATTACTATACTCATTACTCTTATTATTATCAATCTAACTCATATGATTAGCCATATTATGCTTGTATGATCGGTAGAACGATAATTACTATACTTATTACTCTTATTGTTATCAATCTAACTCATATGATTAGCCATATTATGCTTGTATGATCGGTAGAACGATAATTACTATACTTATTACTCTTATTATTATCAATCTAACTCGTATTATTAGCCATATTATGCTTATATGATCGATAGAACGACAATTACTATACTCGTTACTCTTATTATTATCAATCTAACTCATATTATTAGCCATATTATGCTTATATGATCTAAAGAACGACAATTACTATACTCACTACTGTTATTACTATCAATCTAACTCGTATTATTAGCCATATTATGCTTATGTGATCGATAGAACGACAATTACTATACTCAGTACTCTTATTATTATCAATCTAACTCATATTATTAGCCATATTATGCTTATATGATCGATAGAACTACATCTACTATACTCATTACTCTTATTATTATCAATCTAACTCATATTATTAGCCATATTATGCTTATATGATCGATAGAGCGACACTTACTATACTCATTACTCTTACTACTATCAATCTAACTCATATGATTAGCCATATTATGCTTGTATGATCGGTAGAACGATAATTACTATACTTATTACTCTTATTATTATCAATCTAACTCATATTATTAGCCATATTATGCTTATATGATCGATAGAACGATAATTACTATTCTTTTTACTCTTATTATTATCAATCTAACTCATATTATTAGCCATATTATGCTTATATGATCGATAGAACGACAATTACTATACTTATTAGTCTTATTATTATCAATCTAACTCATATTATTAGCCATATTATGCTTATATGATCGGTAGAACTACAATTACTATACTTATTTCTCTTATTATTATCAATCTAACTCATATTATTAACCATATTATACAGATATGATCGATAGAACTACAACTACTATACTCATTACTCTTATGATTATCAATCTAACTCATATTATTAGCAATATTATGCTTATATGATCGATAGAACGACAATTACTATACTTATTACTCTTATTATTATCAATCTGACTCATATTATTAGCCGTATTATGCTTATATGATCGATAGAACGACAATTACTATTGTTATTCGTCTTATTATTATCAATCTAACTCATATTATTAGCCATATTATGCTTATATGATCGATAGAACGACAATTACTATACTCATTGCTCTTATTGGTATTAATCTAACTCATATTATTAGTCATATTATGCTTATATGATTGATAGAACGACAATTACTATACTTATTACACTCACTGTTATCAATCTAACTCATATTATTAACCATATTATGCAGATATGATCGATAGAACTACAACTACTATACTCATTACTCTTATTATTATCAATCTAGATCACATTATTAGCCATATTATGCTTATATGATCGATAGAACTACAACTACTATACTCATTACTCTTATTATTATCAATCTAACTCATATTAATAGCCATACTATGCTTATATGATCGATAGAACGACAATTACTATACTTATTAGTCTTATTATTATCAATCTAACTCATATTATTAGCCATATTATGCTTATATGATCGATAGAACGACATGTACTATACTCATTACTCTTATTGTTATCAATCTAACTCATATTATTAGCCATATTATGCTTATATGATCGATAGAACGACAATTACTATACTCATTACTCTTATTATTATCAATCTAACTCATATGATTAGCCATACTATGCTTGTATGATCGGTAGAACGATAATTACTATACTTATTACTCTTATTATTATCAATCTAGCTCATATTATTAGCCATATTATGCTTATACGATCGATAGAACGGCAATTACTATACTCATTACTCTTATTGTTATCAATCTAACTCATATTATTAGCCATATTATGCTTATATGATCGATAGAGCGACAATTACTATACTCATTACTCTTATTATTATCAATCTAACTCATATTATTAGCCATATTATGCTTATATGATCGATAGAACTACAACTACTATACTCATTGCTCTTATTGTTATCAATCTAACTCATATTATTAGTCATATTATGCTTATATGATTGATAGAACGACAATTACTATACTTATTACACTCACTGTTATCAATCTAACTCATATTATTAACCATATTATGCAGATATGATCGATAGAACTACAACTACTATACTCATTACTCTTATTATTATCAATCTAACTCACATTATTAGCCATATTATGCATATATGATCGATAGAACGACAATTACTATACTTATTACTCTTATTATTATCAATCTAACTCATATTATTAGCCGTATTATGCTTATATGATCGACAGAACGACAATTACTATACATATTACACTCACTATTATCAATCTAACTCATATTATTAACCATATTATGCAGATATGATCAATAGAACGACAATTACTATACTTATTACTCTTATTATTATCAATCTGACTCATATTATTAGCCATATTATGCTTATATGATCGATAGAACTACAACTACTATACTCATTACTCTTATTATTATCAATCTAACTCATATCATTAGCCATATTATGCTTATGTGATCGATAGAACGACAATTACTATACTTATTACTCCTATTATTATCAATCTAACTCATATTATTAGCGATACTATGCTTATATGATCGATAGAACGACAATTACTATACTTATTAGTCTTATTATTATCAATCTAACTCATATTATTAGCCATATTATGCTTATATGATCGATAAAACGACATGTACTATACTCATTACTCTTATTGTTATCAATCTAACTCATATTATTAGCCATATTATGCTTATATGATTGATAGAACGACAATTACTATACATATTACACTCACTATTATCAATCTAACTCATATTATTAACCATATTATGCAGATATGATCAATAGAACGACAATTACTATACTTATTACTCTTATTATTATCAATCTGACTCATATTATTAGCCATATTATGCTTATATGATCGATAGAACTACAACTACTATACTCATTACTCTTATTATTATCAATCTAACTCATATTATTAGCCATATTATGCTTATGTGATCGATAGAACGACAATTACTATACTTATTACTCTTATTATTATCAATCTAACTCATATTATTAGCCATACTATGCTTATATGATCGATAGAACGACAATTACTATACTTATTAGTCTTATTATAATCAATCTAACTCATATTATTAGCCATATTATGCTTATATGATCGATAGAACGACATGAACTATATTCATTACTCTTATTGTTATCAATCTAACTCATATTATTAGCCATATTATGCTTATATGATCGATAGAACGACAATTACTATACTTATTACTCTTATTATTATCAATCTGACTCACATTATTAGCCATATTATGCTTATATGATCGATAGAACGACAATTACGATACTCATTACTCTTATTACTATCAATCTAACTCATATTATTAGCCATATTATGCTTATATGATCGATAGAACGACAATTACTATACTAATTACTTTTATTGTTATCAATCTAACTCATATTATTAGCCATATTATGCTTATATGATTGATAGAACGACAATTACTATACTTATTACACTCACTGTTATCAATCTAACTCATATTATTAACCATATTATGCAGATATGATCGATAGAACTACAACTACTATACTCATTACTCTTATTATTATCAATCTAACACATATTATTAGCCATATTATGCTTATATGATTGATAGAACGACAATTACTATACTTATTACACTCACTGTTATCAATCTAACTCATATTATTAACCATATTATGCAGATATGATCGATAGAACTACAACTACTATACTCATTACTCTTATTATTATCAATCTAACTCATATTATTAGCCATATTATGCTTATATGATCGATAGAACGACAATTACTATACTCATTGCTCTTATTGTTATCAATCTAACTCATATTATTAGTCATATTATGCTTATATGATTGATAGAACGACAATTACTATACTTATTACACTCACTGTTATCAATCTAACTCATATTATTAACCATATTATGCAGATATGATCGATAGAACTACAACTACTATACTCATTACTCTTATTATTATCAATCTAACTCACATTATTAGCCATATTATGCATATATGATCGATAGAACGACAATTACTATACTTATTACTCTTATTATTATCAATCTAACTCATATTATTAGCCGTATTATGCTTATATGATCGACAGAACGACAATTACTATACATATTACACTCACTATTATCAATCTAACTCATATTATTAACCATATTATGCAGATATGATCAATAGAACGACAATTACTATACTTATTACTCTTATTATTATCAATCTGACTCATATTATTAGCCATATTATGCTTATATGATCGATAGAACTACAACTACTATACTCATTACTCTTATTATTATCAATCTAACTCATATTATTAGCCATATTATGCTTATGTGATCGATAGAACGACAATTACTATACTTATTACTCCTATTATTATCAATCTAACTCATATTATTAGCGATACTATGCTTATATGATCGATAGAACGACAATTACTATACTTATTAGTCTTATTATTATCAATCTAACTCATATTATTAGCCATATTATGCTTATATGATCGATAGAACGACATGTACTATACTCATTACTCTTATTGTTATCAATCTAACTCATATTATTAGCCATATTATGCTTATATGATTGATAGAACGACAATTACTATACATATTACACTCACTATTATCAATCTAACTCATATTATTAACCATATTATGCAGATATGATCAATAGAACGACAATTACTATACTTATTACTCTTATTATTATCAATCTGACTCATATTATTAGCCATATTATGCTTATATGATCGATAGAACTACAACTACTATACTCATTACTCTTATTATTATCAATCTAACTCATATTATTAGCCATATTATGCTTATGTGATCGATAGAACGACAATTACTATACTTATTACTCTTATTATTATCAATCTAACTCATATTATTAGCCATACTATGCTTATATGATCGATAGAACGACAATTACTATACTTATTAGTCTTATTATAATCAATCTAACTCATATTATTAGCCATATTATGCTTATATGATCGATAGAACGACATGTACTATATTCATTACCCTTATTGTTATCAATCTAACTCATATTATTAGCCATATTATGCTTATATGATCGATAGAACGACAATTACTATACTTATTACTCTTATTATTATCAATCTGGCTCACATTATTAGCCATATTATGCTTATATGATCGATAGAACGACAATTACGATACTCATTACTCTTATTACTATCAATCTAACTCATATTATTAGCCATATTATGCTTATATGATCGATAGAACGACAATTACTATACTAATTACTTTTATTGTTATCAATCTAACTCATATTATTAGCCATATTATGCTTATATGATTGATAGAACGACAATTACTATACTTATTACACTCACTGTTATCAATCTAACTCATATTATTAACCATATTATGCAGATATGATCGATAGAACTACAACTACTATACTCATTACTCTTATTATTATCAATCTAACTCATATTATTAACCATATTATGCAGATATGATCGATAGAACTACAACTACTATACTCATTACTCTTATTATTATCAATCTAACTCATATTATTAGCCATACTATGCTTATATGATCGATAGAGCGACAATTACTATACTCATTACTCTTATTATTATCAATCTAACTCATATTATTAGCCATATTATGCTTATATGATCGATAGAACTACAACTACTATACTCATTACTCTTATTATTATCAATCTAACTCATACTATTAGCCATATTATGCTTATATGATCGATAGAGCGACAATTACTATACTCATTACTCTTATTATTATCAATCTAACTCATATGATTAGCCATATTATGATTGTATGATCGGTAGAACGATAATTACTATACTTATTACTCTTATTACTATCAACCTAACTCATATTATTAGCCATATTATGCTTATATGATCGATAGAACGACAATTACTATACTCATTGCTCTTATTGTTATCAATCTAACTCATATTATTAGTCATATTATGCTTATATGATTGATAGAACGACAATTACTATACTCATTACTCTTATTATTATCAATCTAACTCATATGATTAGCCATACTATGCTTGTATGATCGGTAGAACGATAATTACTATACTTATTACTCTTATTATTATCAATCTAGCTCATATTATTAGCCATATTATGCTTATACGATCGATAGAACGGCAATTACTATACTCATTACTCTTATTGTTATCAATCTAACTCATATTATTAGCCATATTATGCTTATATGATCGATAGATCGACAATTACTATACTTATTACTCTTATTATTATCAATCTGACTCATATTATTAGCCATATTATGCTTATATGATCGATAGAACGACAATTACTATACTCATTACTCTTATTACTATCAATCTAACTCATATTATTAGCCATATTATGCTTATATGATCGATAGAACGACAATTACTATACTCATTACTCTTATTATTATCAATCTAACTCATATGATTAGCCATATTATGCTTGTATGAAAGGTAGAACGATAATTACTATACATATTACTCTTATTATTATCAATCTAACTCATATTATTAGCCATATTATGCTTATATGATCGATAGAACGACAATTACTATTCTTTTTACTCTTATTATTATCAATCTAACTCATATTATTAGCCATATTATGCTTATATGATCGATAGAGCGACAATTACTATACTTATTAGTCTTATTATTATCAATCTAACTCATATTATTAGCCATATTATGCTTATATGATCGGTAGAACTACAATTACTATACTTATTTCTCTTCTTATTATCAATCTAACTCATATTATTAACCATATTATGCAGATATGATCGATAGAACTACAACTACTATACTCATTACTCTTATTATTATCAATCTAACACATATTATTAGCCATATTATGCTTATATGATTGATAGAACGACAATTACTATACTTATTACACTCACTGTTATCAATCTAACTCATATTATTAACCATATTATGCAGATATGATCGATAGAACTACAACTACTATACTCATTACTCTTATTATTATCAATCTAACTCATATTATTAGCCATACTATGCTTATATGATCGATAGAGCGACAATTACTATACTCATTACTCTTATTATTATCAATCTAACTCATATTATTAGCCATATTATGCTTATATGATCGATAGAACTACAACTACTATACTCATTGCTCTTATTGTTATCAATCTAACTCATATTATTAGTCATATTATGCTTATATGATTGATAGAACGACAATTACTATACTTATTACACTCACTGTTATCAATCTAACTCATATTATTAACCATATTATGCAGATATGATCGATAGAACTACAACTACTATACTCATTACTCTTATTATTATCAATCTAACTCACATTATTAGCCATATTATGCATATATGATCGATAGAACGACAATTACTATACTTATTACTCTTATTATTATCAATCTAACTCATATTATTAGCCGTATTATGCTTATATGATCGACAGAACGACAATTACTATACATATTACACTCACTATTATCAATCTAACTCATATTATTAACCATATTATGCAGATATGATCAATAGAACGACAATTACTATACTTATTACTCTTATTATTATCAATCTGACTCATATTATTAGCCATATTATGCTTATATGATCGATAGAACTACAACTACTATACTCATTACTCTTATTATTATCAATCTAACTCATATTATTAGCCATATTATGCTTATGTGATCGATAGAACGACAATTACTATACTTATTACTCCTATTATTATCAATCTAACTCATATTATTAGCGATACTATGCTTATATGATCGATAGAACGACAATTACTATACTTATTAGTCTTATTATTATCAATCTAACTCATATTATTAGCCATATTATGCTTATATGATCGATAGAACGACATGTACTATACTCATTACTCTTATTGTTATCAATCTAACTCATATTATTAGCCATATTATGCTTATATGATTGATAGAACGACAATTACTATACATATTACACTCACTATTATCAATCTAACTCATATTATTAACCATATTATGCAGATATGATCAATAGAACGACAATTACTATACTTATTACTCTTATTATTATCAATCTGACTCATATTATTAGCCATATTATGCTTATATGATCGATAGAACTACAACTACTATACTCATTACTCTTATTATTATCAATCCAACTCATATTATTAGCCATATTATGCTTATGTGATCGATAGAACGACAATTACTATACTTATTACTCTTATTATTATCAATCTAACTCATATTATTAGCCATACTATGCTTATATGATCGATAGAACGACAATTACTATACTTATTAGTCTTATTATAATCAATCTAACTCATATTATTAGCCATATTATGCTTATATGATCGATAGAACGACATGAACTATATTCATTACTCTTATTATTATCAATCTAACTCATATTATTAGCCATATTATGCTTATATGATCGATAGAACGACAATTACTATACTTATTACTCTTATTATTATCAATCTGACTCACATTATTAGCCATATTATGCTTATATGATCGATAGAACGACAATTACGATACTCATTACTCTTATTACTATCAATCTAACTCATATTATTAGCCATATTATGCTTATATGATCGATAGAACGACAATTACTATACTAATTACTTTTATTGTTATCAATCTAACTCATATTATTAGCCATATTATGCTTATATGATCGATAGAACGACAATTACTATACTAATTACTTTTATTGTTATCAATCTAACTCATATTATTAGCCATATTATGCTTATATGATTGATAGAACGACAATTACTATACTTATTACACTCACTGTTATCAATCTAACTCATATTATTAACCATATTATGCAGATATAATCGATAGAACTACAACTACTATACTCATTACTCTTATTATTATCAATCTAACTCATATTATTAACCATATTATGCAGATATGATCGATAGAACTACAACTACTATACTCATTACTCTTATTATTATCAATCTAACTCATATTATTAGCCATATTATGCTTATATGATCGATAGAACGACAATTACTATACTCATTGCTCTTATTGTTATCAATCTAACTCATATTATTAGTCATATTATGCTTATATGATTGATAGAACGACAATTACTATACTTATTACACTCACTGTTATCAATCTAACTCATATTATTAACCATATTATGCAGATATGATCGATAGAACTACAACTACTATACTCATTACTCTTATTATTATCAATCTAACTCACATTATTAGCCATATTATGCATATATGATCGATAGAACGACAATTACTATACTTATTACTCTTATTATTATCAATCTAACTCATATTATTAGCCGTATTATGCTTATATGATCGACAGAACGACAATTACTATACATATTACACTCACTGTTATCAATCTAACTCATATTATTAACCATATTATGCAGATATGATCGATAGAACTACAACTACTATACTCATTACTCTTATTATTATCAATCTAACTCATATTATTAACCATATTATGCAGATATGATCGATAGAACTACAATTACTATACTTATTACTCTTATTATTATCAATCTGACTCACATTATTAGCCATATTATGCTTATATGATCGATAGAACGACAATTACGATACTCATTACTCTTATTACTATCAATCTAACTCATATTATTAGCCATATTATGCTTATATGATCGATAGAACGACAATTACTATACTAATTACTTTTATTGTTATCAATCTAACTCATATTATTAGCCATATTATGCTTATATGATTGATAGAACGACAATTACTATACTTATTACACTCACTGTTATCAATCTAACTCATATTATTAACCATATTATGCAGATATGATCGATAGAACTACAACTACTATACTCATTACTCTTATTATTATCAATCTAACTCATATTATTAACCATATTATGCAGATATGATCGATAGAACTACAACTACTATACTCATTACTCTTATTATTATCAATCTAACTCATATTATTAGCCATACTATGCTTATATGATCGATAGAGCGACAATTACTATACTCATTACTCTTATTATTATCAATCTAACTCATATTATTAGCCATATTATGCTTATATGATCGATAGAACTACAACTACTATACTCATTACTCTTATTATTATCAATCTAACTCATACTATTAGCCATATTATGCTTATATGATCGATAGAGCGACAATTACTATACTCATTACTCTTATTATTATCAATCTAACTCATATGATTAGCCATATTATGATTGTATGATCGGTAGAACGATAATTACTATACTTATTACTCTTATTACTATCAACCTAACTCATATTATTAGCCATATTATGCTTATATGATCGATAGAACGACAATTACTATACTCATTGCTGTTATTGTTATCAATCTAACTCATATTATTAGTCATATTATGCTTATATGATTGATAGAACGAAAATTACTATATTTATTACACTCACTATTATCAATCTAACTCTTATTATTAACCATATTATGCAGATATGATCGATAGAACTACATCTGCTATACTCATTACTCTTATTGTTATCAATCTAACTCATATTATTAGCCTTATTATGCTTATATGATCGATAGAGCGACAATTACTATACTCATTACTCTTATTATTATCAATCTAACTCATATGATTAGCCATATTATGCTTATGTGATCGATAGAACGACAATTACTATACTTATTACTCTTATTATTATCAATCTAACTCATATTATTAGCCATACTATGCTTATATGATCGATAGAACGACAATTACTATACTCATTACTCTTATTGTTATCAATCTAACTCATATTATTAGCCATATTATGCTTATATGATTGATAGAACGAGAATTACTATACTTATTACACTCACTGTTATCAATCTAACTCATATTATTAACCATATTATGCAGATATGATCGATAGAACTACAACTACTATACTCATTACTCTTATTATTATCAATCTAACTCATATTATTAGCCATATTATGCTTATGTGATCGATAGAACGACAATTACTATACTTATTACTCTTATTATTATCAATCGAACTCATATTATTAGCCATACTATGCTTATATGATCGATAGAACGACAATTACTATACTCATTACTCTTATTATTATCAATCTAACTCATATTATTAGCCATATTATGCTTATATGATCGATAGAACTACATCTACTATACTCATTACTCTTATTGTTATCAATCTAACTCATATATTTGCCATATTATGCTTATATGATCGATAGAGCGACAATTACTATACTCATTACTCTTATTATTATCAATCTAACTCATATGATTAGCCATATTATGCTTGTATGATCGGTAGAACGATAATTACTATACTTATTACTCTTATTGTTATCAATCTAACTCATATGATTAGCCATATTATGCTTGTATGATCGGTAGAACGATAATTACTATACTTATTACTCTTATTATTATCAATCTAACTCGTATTATTAGCCATATTATGCTTATATGATCGATAGAACGACAATTACTATACTCGTTACTCTTATTATTATCAATCTAACTCATATTATTAGCCATATTATGCTTATATGATCTAAAGAACGACAATTACTATACTCACTACTGTTATTACTATCAATCTAACTCGTATTATTAGCCATATTATGCTTATGTGATCGATAGAACGACAATTACTATACTCAGTACTCTTATTATTATCAATCTAACTCATATTATTAGCCATATTATGCTTATATGATCGATAGAACTACATCTACTATACTCATTACTCTTATTATTATCAATCTAACTCATATTATTAGCCATATTATGCTTATATGATCGATAGAGCGACACTTACTATACTCATTACTCTTACTACTATCAATCTAACTCATATGATTAGCCATATTATGCTTGTATGATCGGTAGAACGATAATTACTATACTTATTACTCTTATTATTATCAATCTAACTCATATTATTAGCCATATTATGCTTATATGATCGATAGAACGATAATTACTATTCTTTTTACTCTTATTATTATCAATCTAACTCATATTATTAGCCATATTATGCTTATATGATCGATAGAACGACAATTACTATACTTATTAGTCTTATTATTATCAATCTAACTCATATTATTAGCCATATTATGCTTATATGATCGGTAGAACTACAATTACTATACTTATTTCTCTTATTATTATCAATCTAACTCATATTATTAACCATATTATACAGATATGATCGATAGAACTACAACTACTATACTCATTACTCTTATGATTATCAATCTAACTCATATTATTAGCAATATTATGCTTATATGATCGATAGAACGACAATTACTATACTTATTACTCTTATTATTATCAATCTGACTCATATTATTAGCCGTATTATGCTTATATGATCGATAGAACGACAATTACTATTGTTATTCGTCTTATTATTATCAATCTAACTCATATTATTAGCCATATTATGCTTATATGATCGATAGAACGACAATTACTATACTCATTGCTCTTATTGGTATTAATCTAACTCATATTATTAGTCATATTATGCTTATATGATTGATAGAACGACAATTACTATACTTATTACACTCACTGTTATCAATCTAACTCATATTATTAACCATATTATGCAGATATGATCGATAGAACTACAACTACTATACTCATTACTCTTATTATTATCAATCTAGATCACATTATTAGCCATATTATGCTTATATGATCGATAGAACTACAACTACTATACTCATTACTCTTATTATTATCAATCTAACTCATATTAATAGCCATACTATGCTTATATGATCGATAGAACGACAATTACTATACTTATTAGTCTTATTATTATCAATCTAACTCATATTATTAGCCATATTATGCTTATATGATCGATAGAACGACATGTACTATACTCATTACTCTTATTGTTATCAATCTAACTCATATTATTAGCCATATTATGCTTATATGATCGATAGAACGACAATTACTATACTCATTACTCTTATTATTATCAATCTAACTCATATGATTAGCCATACTATGCTTGTATGATCGGTAGAACGATAATTACTATACTTATTACTCTTATTATTATCAATCTAGCTCATATTATTAGCCATATTATGCTTATACGATCGATAGAACGGCAATTACTATACTCATTACTCTTATTGTTATCAATCTAACTCATATTATTAGCCATATTATGCTTATATGATCGATAGAGCGACAATTACTATACTCATTACTCTTATTATTATCAATCTAACTCATATTATTAGCCATATTATGCTTATATGATCGATAGAACTACAACTACTATACTCATTGCTCTTATTGTTATCAATCTAACTCATATTATTAGTCATATTATGCTTATATGATTGATAGAACGACAATTACTATACTTATTACACTCACTGTTATCAATCTAACTCATATTATTAACCATATTATGCAGATATGATCGATAGAACTACAACTACTATACTCATTACTCTTATTATTATCAATCTAACTCACATTATTAGCCATATTATGCATATATGATCGATAGAACGACAATTACTATACTTATTACTCTTATTATTATCAATCTAACTCATATTATTAGCCGTATTATGCTTATATGATCGACAGAACGACAATTACTATACATATTACACTCACTATTATCAATCTAACTCATATTATTAACCATATTATGCAGATATGATCAATAGAACGACAATTACTATACTTATTACTCTTATTATTATCAATCTGACTCATATTATTAGCCATATTATGCTTATATGATCGATAGAACTACAACTACTATACTCATTACTCTTATTATTATCAATCTAACTCATATCATTAGCCATATTATGCTTATGTGATCGATAGAACGACAATTACTATACTTATTACTCCTATTATTATCAATCTAACTCATATTATTAGCGATACTATGCTTATATGATCGATAGAACGACAATTACTATACTTATTAGTCTTATTATTATCAATCTAACTCATATTATTAGCCATATTATGCTTATATGATCGATAAAACGACATGTACTATACTCATTACTCTTATTGTTATCAATCTAACTCATATTATTAGCCATATTATGCTTATATGATTGATAGAACGACAATTACTATACATATTACACTCACTATTATCAATCTAACTCATATTATTAACCATATTATGCAGATATGATCAATAGAACGACAATTACTATACTTATTACTCTTATTATTATCAATCTGACTCATATTATTAGCCATATTATGCTTATATGATCGATAGAACTACAACTACTATACTCATTACTCTTATTATTATCAATCTAACTCATATTATTAGCCATATTATGCTTATGTGATCGATAGAACGACAATTACTATACTTATTACTCTTATTATTATCAATCTAACTCATATTATTAGCCATACTATGCTTATATGATCGATAGAACGACAATTACTATACTTATTAGTCTTATTATAATCAATCTAACTCATATTATTAGCCATATTATGCTTATATGATCGATAGAACGACATGAACTATATTCATTACTCTTATTGTTATCAATCTAACTCATATTATTAGCCATATTATGCTTATATGATCGATAGAACGACAATTACTATACTTATTACTCTTATTATTATCAATCTGACTCACATTATTAGCCATATTATGCTTATATGATCGATAGAACGACAATTACGATACTCATTACTCTTATTACTATCAATCTAACTCATATTATTAGCCATATTATGCTTATATGATCGATAGAACGACAATTACTATACTAATTACTTTTATTGTTATCAATCTAACTCATATTATTAGCCATATTATGCTTATATGATTGATAGAACGACAATTACTATACTTATTACACTCACTGTTATCAATCTAACTCATATTATTAACCATATTATGCAGATATGATCGATAGAACTACAACTACTATACTCATTACTCTTATTATTATCAATCTAACACATATTATTAGCCATATTATGCTTATATGATTGATAGAACGACAATTACTATACTTATTACACTCACTGTTATCAATCTAACTCATATTATTAACCATATTATGCAGATATGATCGATAGAACTACAACTACTATACTCATTACTCTTATTATTATCAATCTAACTCATATTATTAGCCATATTATGCTTATATGATCGATAGAACGACAATTACTATACTCATTGCTCTTATTGTTATCAATCTAACTCATATTATTAGTCATATTATGCTTATATGATTGATAGAACGACAATTACTATACTTATTACACTCACTGTTATCAATCTAACTCATATTATTAACCATATTATGCAGATATGATCGATAGAACTACAACTACTATACTCATTACTCTTATTATTATCAATCTAACTCACATTATTAGCCATATTATGCATATATGATCGATAGAACGACAATTACTATACTTATTACTCTTATTATTATCAATCTAACTCATATTATTAGCCGTATTATGCTTATATGATCGACAGAACGACAATTACTATACATATTACACTCACTATTATCAATCTAACTCATATTATTAACCATATTATGCAGATATGATCAATAGAACGACAATTACTATACTTATTACTCTTATTATTATCAATCTGACTCATATTATTAGCCATATTATGCTTATATGATCGATAGAACTACAACTACTATACTCATTACTCTTATTATTATCAATCTAACTCATATTATTAGCCATATTATGCTTATGTGATCGATAGAACGACAATTACTATACTTATTACTCCTATTATTATCAATCTAACTCATATTATTAGCGATACTATGCTTATATGATCGATAGAACGACAATTACTATACTTATTAGTCTTATTATTATCAATCTAACTCATATTATTAGCCATATTATGCTTATATGATCGATAGAACGACATGTACTATACTCATTACTCTTATTGTTATCAATCTAACTCATATTATTAGCCATATTATGCTTATATGATTGATAGAACGACAATTACTATACATATTACACTCACTATTATCAATCTAACTCATATTATTAACCATATTATGCAGATATGATCAATAGAACGACAATTACTATACTTATTACTCTTATTATTATCAATCTGACTCATATTATTAGCCATATTATGCTTATATGATCGATAGAACTACAACTACTATACTCATTACTCTTATTATTATCAATCTAACTCATATTATTAGCCATATTATGCTTATGTGATCGATAGAACGACAATTACTATACTTATTACTCTTATTATTATCAATCTAACTCATATTATTAGCCATACTATGCTTATATGATCGATAGAACGACAATTACTATACTTATTAGTCTTATTATAATCAATCTAACTCATATTATTAGCCATATTATGCTTATATGATCGATAGAACGACATGTACTATATTCATTACCCTTATTGTTATCAATCTAACTCATATTATTAGCCATATTATGCTTATATGATCGATAGAACGACAATTACTATACTTATTACTCTTATTATTATCAATCTGGCTCACATTATTAGCCATATTATGCTTATATGATCGATAGAACGACAATTACGATACTCATTACTCTTATTACTATCAATCTAACTCATATTATTAGCCATATTATGCTTATATGATCGATAGAACGACAATTACTATACTAATTACTTTTATTGTTATCAATCTAACTCATATTATTAGCCATATTATGCTTATATGATTGATAGAACGACAATTACTATACTTATTACACTCACTGTTATCAATCTAACTCATATTATTAACCATATTATGCAGATATGATCGATAGAACTACAACTACTATACTCATTACTCTTATTATTATCAATCTAACTCATATTATTAACCATATTATGCAGATATGATCGATAGAACTACAACTACTATACTCATTACTCTTATTATTATCAATCTAACTCATATTATTAGCCATACTATGCTTATATGATCGATAGAGCGACAATTACTATACTCATTACTCTTATTATTATCAATCTAACTCATATTATTAGCCATATTATGCTTATATGATCGATAGAACTACAACTACTATACTCATTACTCTTATTATTATCAATCTAACTCATACTATTAGCCATATTATGCTTATATGATCGATAGAGCGACAATTACTATACTCATTACTCTTATTATTATCAATCTAACTCATATGATTAGCCATATTATGATTGTATGATCGGTAGAACGATAATTACTATACTTATTACTCTTATTACTATCAACCTAACTCATATTATTAGCCATATTATGCTTATATGATCGATAGAACGACAATTACTATACTCATTGCTCTTATTGTTATCAATCTAACTCATATTATTAGTCATATTATGCTTATATGATTGATAGAACGACAATTACTATACTCATTACTCTTATTATTATCAATCTAACTCATATGATTAGCCATACTATGCTTGTATGATCGGTAGAACGATAATTACTATACTTATTACTCTTATTATTATCAATCTAGCTCATATTATTAGCCATATTATGCTTATACGATCGATAGAACGGCAATTACTATACTCATTACTCTTATTGTTATCAATCTAACTCATATTATTAGCCATATTATGCTTATATGATCGATAGATCGACAATTACTATACTTATTACTCTTATTATTATCAATCTGACTCATATTATTAGCCATATTATGCTTATATGATCGATAGAACGACAATTACTATACTCATTACTCTTATTACTATCAATCTAACTCATATTATTAGCCATATTATGCTTATATGATCGATAGAACGACAATTACTATACTCATTACTCTTATTATTATCAATCTAACTCATATGATTAGCCATATTATGCTTGTATGAAAGGTAGAACGATAATTACTATACATATTACTCTTATTATTATCAATCTAACTCATATTATTAGCCATATTATGCTTATATGATCGATAGAACGACAATTACTATTCTTTTTACTCTTATTATTATCAATCTAACTCATATTATTAGCCATATTATGCTTATATGATCGATAGAGCGACAATTACTATACTTATTAGTCTTATTATTATCAATCTAACTCATATTATTAGCCATATTATGCTTATATGATCGGTAGAACTACAATTACTATACTTATTTCTCTTCTTATTATCAATCTAACTCATATTATTAACCATATTATGCAGATATGATCGATAGAACTACAACTACTATACTCATTACTCTTATTATTATCAATCTAACACATATTATTAGCCATATTATGCTTATATGATTGATAGAACGACAATTACTATACTTATTACACTCACTGTTATCAATCTAACTCATATTATTAACCATATTATGCAGATATGATCGATAGAACTACAACTACTATACTCATTACTCTTATTATTATCAATCTAACTCATATTATTAGCCATACTATGCTTATATGATCGATAGAGCGACAATTACTATACTCATTACTCTTATTATTATCAATCTAACTCATATTATTAGCCATATTATGCTTATATGATCGATAGAACTACAACTACTATACTCATTGCTCTTATTGTTATCAATCTAACTCATATTATTAGTCATATTATGCTTATATGATTGATAGAACGACAATTACTATACTTATTACACTCACTGTTATCAATCTAACTCATATTATTAACCATATTATGCAGATATGATCGATAGAACTACAACTACTATACTCATTACTCTTATTATTATCAATCTAACTCACATTATTAGCCATATTATGCATATATGATCGATAGAACGACAATTACTATACTTATTACTCTTATTATTATCAATCTAACTCATATTATTAGCCGTATTATGCTTATATGATCGACAGAACGACAATTACTATACATATTACACTCACTATTATCAATCTAACTCATATTATTAACCATATTATGCAGATATGATCAATAGAACGACAATTACTATACTTATTACTCTTATTATTATCAATCTGACTCATATTATTAGCCATATTATGCTTATATGATCGATAGAACTACAACTACTATACTCATTACTCTTATTATTATCAATCTAACTCATATTATTAGCCATATTATGCTTATGTGATCGATAGAACGACAATTACTATACTTATTACTCCTATTATTATCAATCTAACTCATATTATTAGCGATACTATGCTTATATGATCGATAGAACGACAATTACTATACTTATTAGTCTTATTATTATCAATCTAACTCATATTATTAGCCATATTATGCTTATATGATCGATAGAACGACATGTACTATACTCATTACTCTTATTGTTATCAATCTAACTCATATTATTAGCCATATTATGCTTATATGATTGATAGAACGACAATTACTATACATATTACACTCACTATTATCAATCTAACTCATATTATTAACCATATTATGCAGATATGATCAATAGAACGACAATTACTATACTTATTACTCTTATTATTATCAATCTGACTCATATTATTAGCCATATTATGCTTATATGATCGATAGAACTACAACTACTATACTCATTACTCTTATTATTATCAATCCAACTCATATTATTAGCCATATTATGCTTATGTGATCGATAGAACGACAATTACTATACTTATTACTCTTATTATTATCAATCTAACTCATATTATTAGCCATACTATGCTTATATGATCGATAGAACGACAATTACTATACTTATTAGTCTTATTATAATCAATCTAACTCATATTATTAGCCATATTATGCTTATATGATCGATAGAACGACATGAACTATATTCATTACTCTTATTATTATCAATCTAACTCATATTATTAGCCATATTATGCTTATATGATCGATAGAACGACAATTACTATACTTATTACTCTTATTATTATCAATCTG
>NW_027474006.1:0-103110 GCF_050947335.1 Megachile rotundata | reverse complement strand
TTGTCGTTCTATCGATCATATAAGCATAATATGGCTAAGAATATGAGTTAGATTGATAATAATAAGAGTAATAAGTATAGTAATTGTCGTTCTATCGATAATATAAGCGTAATATGGCTAATAATATGAGTTAGATTGATAATACTAAGAGTAGTCAGTATAGTAATTGTCGTTCTATCGATCATATAAGCATAATATGGCTAAGAATATGAGTTAGATTGATAATAATAAGAGTAATAAGTATAGTAATTGTCGTTCTATCGGTCATTTAAGCATAATATGGCTAATAATATGAGTCGGATTGATAATAATAACAGTAATAAGTATAGTACTTGTCGTTCTATCGATAATATAAGCGTAATATGGCTAATAATATGAGTTAGATTGATAATACTAAGAGTAGTCAGTATAGTAATTGTCGTTCTATCGATCATATAAGCATAATATGGCTAAGAATATGAGTTAGATTGATAATAATAAGAGTAATAAGTATAGTAATTGTCGTTCCATCGGTCATTTAAGCATAATATGGCTAATAATATGAGTCGGATTGATAATAATAACAGTAATAAGTATAGTAATTGTCGTTCTATCGATAATATAAGCATAATATGGCTAATAATATGAGTTAGATTGATAATACTAAGAGTAGTGAGTATAGTAATTCTCGTTCTATCGATCATATAAGCATAATATGGCTAATAATATGAGTTCGATTGATAATACTAAGAGTAGTGAGTATAGTAATTGTCGTTCTATCGATCATATAAGCATAATATGGCTAATAATAGGAGTTAGATTGATAATAATCAGAGTAGTAAGTATAGTATTTGTCGTTCTATCGATCATATAAGCATAATACGGCTAATAATACGAGTTAGATTGATAATAATAAGAGTAATAAGTATAGTAATTGTCGTTCTATCGATCATTTAACCATAATATGGCTAATAATATGAATTAGATTGATAATACTAAGAGTAGTCAGTATAGTAATTGTCGTTCTATCGATCATATCTGCATAATATGGTTAATAATATGAGTTGGATTGATAATAATAAGAGTAATGAGTATAGTAATTGTAGTTCTATCGATCATATAAGCATAATGTGGCTAATAATATGAGTTAGATTCATAATAATAAGAGTAATAAGTATAGTAATTGTCGTTCTATCGATCATATAAGCACAATATGGCTAATAATATGAGTTAGATTGATAATAATAAGAGTAATAAGTACAGTAATTGTCGTTCTATCGATCATATAAGCATAATATGGCTAATAATATGAGTTAGAGTGATAATAATAAGAGTAATAAGTATAGTATTTGTCGTTCTATCGATCATATAAGCATAATATGGCTAATAATACGAGTTAGATTGATAATAATAAGAGTAATAAGTATAGTATTTGTCGTTCTATCGATCATATAAGCATAATATGGCTAAGAATATGAGTTAGATTGATAATAATAAGAGTAATAAGTATAGTAATTGTCGTTCTATCGGTCATTTAAGCATAATATGGCTAATAATATGAGTCGGATTGATAATAATAACAGTAATAAGTATAGTAATTGTCGTTCTATCGATAATATAAGCATAATATGGCTAATAATATGAGTTAGATTGATAATACTAAGAGTAGTGAGTATAGTAATTCTCGTTCTATCGATCATATAAGCATAATATGGCTAATAATATGAGTTAGATTGATAATACTAAGAGTAGTGAGTATAGTAATTGTCGTTCTATCGATCATATAAGCATAATATGGCTAATAATATGAGTTAGATTGATAATAATCAGAGTAGTAAGTATAGTATTTGTCGTTCTATCGATCATATAAGCATAATACGGCTAATAATACGAGTTAGATTGATAATAATAAGAGTAATAAGTATAGTAATTGTCGTTCTATCGATCATTTAACCATAATATGGCTAATAATATGAGTTAGATTGATAATACTAAGAGTAGTCAGTATAGTAATTGTCGTTCTATCGATCATATCTGCATAATATGGTTAATAATATGAGTTGGATTGATAATAATAAGAGTAATGAGTATAGTAATTGTAGTTCTATCGATCATATAAGCATAATGTGGCTAATAATATGAGTTAGATTCATAATAATAAGAGTAATAAGTATAGTAATTGTCGTTCTATCGATCATATAAGCACAATATGGCTAATAATATGAGTTAGATTGATAATAATAAGAGTAATAAGTACAGTAATTGTCATTCTATCGATCATATAAGCATAATATGGCTAATAATATGAGTTAGAGTGATAATAATAAGAGTAATAAGTATAGTATTTGTCGTTCTATCGATCATATAAGCATAATATGGCTAATAATACGAGTTAGATTGATAATAATAAGAGTAATAAGTATAGTAATTGTCGTTCTATCGATCATTTAAGCATAATATGGCTAATAATATGAGTTAGATTGATAATAATAACAGTAATAAGTATCGCAATTGTCGTTCTATCGATAATATAAGCACAATATGGCTAATAATATGAGTTAGATTGATAATACTAAAAGTAGTGAGTGTAGTAATTCTCGTTCTATCGATCATATAAGCATAATATGGCTAATAATATGAGTTAGATTGATAATAATAAGAGTAATAAGTATAGTATTTGTCGTTCTATCGATCATATAAGCATAATATGGCTAATAATACGAGTTAGATTGATAATAATAAGAGTAATAAGTATAGTAATTGTCGTTCTATCGATCATTTAAGCATAATATGGCTAATAATATGAGTTAGATTGGTAATAATAACAGTAATAAGTATAGTAATTGTCGTTCTATCGATAATATAAGCATAATATGACTACTAATATGAGTTAGATTGATAATACTAAGAGTAGTGAGTATAGTAATTCTCGTTCTATCGATCATATAAGCATAATATGGCTAATAATATGAGTTAGATTGATAATAATAAGAGTAATGAGTATAGTAATTGTAGTTCTATCGATCATTTAAGCATAATATGGCTAATAATATGAGTTAGATTGATAATAATAAGAGTAATGAGTATAGTAATTGTAGTTCTATCGATCATATCTGCATAATATGGTTAATAATATGAGTTAGATTGATAATAATAAGAATAATAAGTATAGTAATTGTCGTTCTATCGATAATATAAGCATAATATGGCTAACAATATGAGTTAGATTGATAATACTAAGAGTAGTGAGTATAGTAATTGTCGTTCTATCGATCATATAAGCATAATATGGCTAATAATATGAGTTAGATTGATAATAATAAGAGTAGTAAGTATAGTATTTGTCGTTCTATCGATCATATAAGCATAATATGGCTAATAATACGAGTTAGATTGATAATAATAAGAGTAATAAGTATAGTAATTGTCGTTCTATCGACCATATAAGCAGAATATGGCTAATAATATCAGTTATATTGATAATAATAAGAGTAATAAGTATAGTAATTGTCGTTCTATCGATAATATAAGCATACTATGGCTAATAATATGAGTTAGATTGATAATACTAAGGGTAGTGAGTATAGTAATTCTCGTTCTATCGATCATATAAGCATAATATGGCTAATAATATGAGTTGGATTGATAATAATAAGAGTAATAAGTATAGTAATTGTCGTTCTATCGATCATGTAAGCATAATATGGCTAATAATACGAGTTAGATTGATAATAATAAGAGTAATAAGTATAGTAATTGTCGTTCTATCGATCATTTAAGCATAATATGGCTAATAATATGAGTTAGATTGATAATAATAACAGTAATAAGTATCGCAATTGTCGTTCTATCGATAATATAAGCATAATATGGCTAACAATATGAGTTAGATTGATAATACTTAGAGTAGTGAGTATAGTAATTCTCGTTCTATCGATCATATAAGCATAATATGGCTAATAATATGAGTTAGATTGATAATAATAAGAGTAATGAGTATAGTAATTGTAGTTCTATCGATCATTTAAGCATAATATGGCTAACAATATGAGTTAGATTGATAATACTAAGAGTAGTGAGTATAGTAATTGTCGTTCTATCGATCATATAAGCATAATATGGCTAATAACATGAGTTAGATTGATAATAATAAGAGTAGTAAGTATAGTATTTGTCGTTCTATCGATCATATAAGCGTAATATGGCTAATAATACGAGTTAGATTGATAATAATAAGAGTAATAAGTATAGTAATTGTCGTTCTATCGATCATATAAGCAGAATATGGCTAATAATATGAGTTATATTGATAATAATAAGAGTAATAAGTATAGTAATTGTCGTTCTATCGATAATATAAGCATACTATGGCTAATAATATGAGTTAGATTGATAATAATAAGAGTAATGAGTATAGTAATTGTAGTTCTATCGATCATATCTGCATAATATGGTTAATAATATGAGTTAGATTGATAATAATAAGAGTAATAAGTATAGTATTTGTCGTTCTATCGATGATATAAGCATAATATGGCTAATAATATGAGTTAGATTGATAATAATAAGAGTAATAAGTATAGTAATTGTCGTTCTATCGATAATATAAGCATACTATGGCTAATAATATGAGTTAGATTGATAATACTAAGGGTAGTGAGTATAGTAATTCTCGTTCTATCGATCATATAAGCATAATATGGCTAATAATATGAGTTGGATTGATAATAATAAGAGTAATAAGTATAGTAATTGTCGTTCTATCGATCATGTAAGCATAATATGGCTAATAATATGAGTTAGATTGATAATACTAAGAGTAGTGAGTATAGTAATTCTCATTCTATCGATCATATAAGCATAATATGGCTAATAATATGAGTTAGATAGATAATAATAAGAGTAATGAGTATAGTAATTGTAGTTCTATCGATCATATCTGCATAATATGGTTAATAATATGAGTTAGATTCATAATAATAACAGTAATAAGTATAGTAATTGTCGTTATATCGATCATATAACCATAATATGGCTAATAGCACGAGTTAGATTGATAATAATAAGAGTAATGAGTATAGTAATTGTCGTTCTATCGATCATATCTGCATAATATGGATAATAATATGAGTTAGATTGATAATACTAAGAGTAGTGAGTATAGTAATTCTCGTTCTATCGATCATATAAGCATAATATGGCTAATAATATGAGTTAGATTGATAATAATAAGAGTAATGAGTATAGTAATTGTAGTTCTATAGATCATTTAAGCATAAGTTGGCTAATAATATGAGTTAGATTGATAATAATAAGAGTAATGAGTATAGTAATTGTAGTTCTATCGATCATATCTGCATAATATGGTTAATAATATGAGTTAGATTGATAATAATAAGAGTAATAAGTATAGTATTTGTCGTTCTATCGATCATATAAGCATAATATGGCTAAGAATATGAGTTAGATTGATAATAATAAGAGTAATAATTATAGTAATTGTCGTTCTATCGATCATATAAGCATAATATGGCTAATAATACGAGTTAGATTGATAATAATAAGAGTAATGAGTATAGTAATTGTAGTTCTATCGATCATATCTGCATAATATGGTTAATAATATGAGTTAGATTGATAATAATAAGAGTAATAAGTATAGTATTTGTCGTTCTATCGATCATATAAGCATAATATGGCTAATAATATGAGTTAGATTGATAATACTAAGAGTAGTGAGTATAGTAATTCTCGTTCTATCGATCATATAAGCATAATATGGCTAATAATATGAGTTAGATTGATAATAATAAGAGTAATGAGTATAGTAATTGTAGTTCTATCGATCATTTAAGCATAATATGGCTAATAATATGAGTTAGATTGATAATAATAAGAGTAATGAGTATAGTAATTGTAGTTCTATCGATCATATCTGCATAATATGGTTAATAATATGAGTTAGATTGATAACAATAAGAGTAATAAGTATAGTAATTGTCGTTCTATCGGTCATTTAAGCATAATATGACTAATAATATGAGTTAGATTGATAATACTAAGAGTAGTGAGTATAGTAATTCTCGTTCTATCGATCATATAAGCATAATATGGCTAATAATATGAGTTAGATTGATAATAATAAGAGTAATGAGTATAGTAATTGTAGTTCTATCGATCATTTAAGCATAATATGGCTAATAATATGAGTTAGATTGATAATAATAAGAGTAATGAGTATAGTAATTGTAGTTCTATCGATCATATCTGCATAATATGGTTAATAATATGAGTTAGATTGATAATAATAAGAGTAATAAGTATAGTATTTGTCGTTCTATCGATCATATAAGCATAATATGGCTAAGAATATGAGTTAGATTGATAATAATAAGAGTAATAAGTATAGTAATTGTCGTTCTATCGATAATATAAGCGTAATATGGCTAATAATATGAGTTAGATTGATAATACTAAGAGTAGTCAGTATAGTAATTGTCGTTCTATCGATCATATAAGCATAATATGGCTAAGAATATGAGTTAGATTGATAATAATAAGAGTAATAAGTATAGTAATTGTCGTTCTATCGGTCATTTAAGCATAATATGGCTAATAATATGAGTCGGATTGATAATAATAACAGTAATAAGTATAGTACTTGTCGTTCTATCGATAATATAAGCGTAATATGGCTAATAATATGAGTTAGATTGATAATACTAAGAGTAGTCAGTATAGTAATTGTCGTTCTATCGATCATATAAGCATAATATGGCTAAGAATATGAGTTAGATTGATAATAATAAGAGTAATAAGTATAGTAATTGTCGTTCCATCGGTCATTTAAGCATAATATGGCTAATAATATGAGTCGGATTGATAATAATAACAGTAATAAGTATAGTAATTGTCGTTCTATCGATAATATAAGCATAATATGGCTAATAATATGAGTTAGATTGATAATACTAAGAGTAGTGAGTATAGTAATTCTCGTTCTATCGATCATATAAGCATAATATGGCTAATAATATGAGTTCGATTGATAATACTAAGAGTAGTGAGTATAGTAATTGTCGTTCTATCGATCATATAAGCATAATATGGCTAATAATATGAGTTAGATTGATAATAATCAGAGTAGTAAGTATAGTATTTGTCGTTCTATCGATCATATAAGCATAATACGGCTAATAATACGAGTTAGATTGATAATAATAAGAGTAATAAGTATAGTAATTGTCGTTCTATCGATCATTTAACCATAATATGGCTAATAATATGAATTAGATTGATAATACTAAGAGTAGTCAGTATAGTAATTGTCGTTCTATCGATCATATCTGCATAATATGGTTAATAATATGAGTTGGATTGATAATAATAAGAGTAATGAGTATAGTAATTGTAGTTCTATCGATCATATAAGCATAATGTGGCTAATAATATGAGTTAGATTCATAATAATAAGAGTAATAAGTATAGTAATTGTCGTTCTATCGATCATATAAGCACAATATGGCTAATAATATGAGTTAGATTGATAATAATAAGAGTAATAAGTACAGTAATTGTCGTTCTATCGATCATATAAGCATAATATGGCTAATAATATGAGTTAGAGTGATAATAATAAGAGTAATAAGTATAGTATTTGTCGTTCTATCGATCATATAAGCATAATATGGCTAATAATACGAGTTAGATTGATAATAATAAGAGTAATAAGTATAGTATTTGTCGTTCTATCGATCATATAAGCATAATATGGCTAAGAATATGAGTTAGATTGATAATAATAAGAGTAATAAGTATAGTAATTGTCGTTCTATCGGTCATTTAAGCATAATATGGCTAATAATATGAGTCGGATTGATAATAATAACAGTAATAAGTATAGTAATTGTCGTTCTATCGATAATATAAGCATAATATGGCTAATAATATGAGTTAGATTGATAATACTAAGAGTAGTGAGTATAGTAATTCTCGTTCTATCGATCATATAAGCATAATATGGCTAATAATATGAGTTAGATTGATAATACTAAGAGTAGTGAGTATAGTAATTGTCGTTCTATCGATCATATAAGCATAATATGGCTAATAATATGAGTTAGATTGATAATAATCAGAGTAGTAAGTATAGTATTTGTCGTTCTATCGATCATATAAGCATAATACGGCTAATAATACGAGTTAGATTGATAATAATAAGAGTAATAAGTATAGTAATTGTCGTTCTATCGATCATTTAACCATAATATGGCTAATAATATGAGTTAGATTGATAATACTAAGAGTAGTCAGTATAGTAATTGTCGTTCTATCGATCATATCTGCATAATATGGTTAATAATATGAGTTGGATTGATAATAATAAGAGTAATGAGTATAGTAATTGTAGTTCTATCGATCATATAAGCATAATGTGGCTAATAATATGAGTTAGATTCATAATAATAAGAGTAATAAGTATAGTAATTGTCGTTCTATCGATCATATAAGCACAATATGGCTAATAATATGAGTTAGATTGATAATAATAAGAGTAATAAGTACAGTAATTGTCATTCTATCGATCATATAAGCATAATATGGCTAATAATATGAGTTAGAGTGATAATAATAAGAGTAATAAGTATAGTATTTGTCGTTCTATCGATCATATAAGCATAATATGGCTAATAATACGAGTTAGATTGATAATAATAAGAGTAATAAGTATAGTAATTGTCGTTCTATCGATCATTTAAGCATAATATGGCTAATAATATGAGTTAGATTGATAATAATAACAGTAATAAGTATCGCAATTGTCGTTCTATCGATAATATAAGCACAATATGGCTAATAATATGAGTTAGATTGATAATACTAAAAGTAGTGAGTGTAGTAATTCTCGTTCTATCGATCATATAAGCATAATATGGCTAATAATATGAGTTAGATTGATAATAATAAGAGTAATAAGTATAGTATTTGTCGTTCTATCGATCATATAAGCATAATATGGCTAATAATACGAGTTAGATTGATAATAATAAGAGTAATAAGTATAGTAATTGTCGTTCTATCGATCATTTAAGCATAATATGGCTAATAATATGAGTTAGATTGGTAATAATAACAGTAATAAGTATAGTAATTGTCGTTCTATCGATAATATAAGCATAATATGACTACTAATATGAGTTAGATTGATAATACTAAGAGTAGTGAGTATAGTAATTCTCGTTCTATCGATCATATAAGCATAATATGGCTAATAATATGAGTTAGATTGATAATAATAAGAGTAATGAGTATAGTAATTGTAGTTCTATCGATCATTTAAGCATAATATGGCTAATAATATGAGTTAGATTGATAATAATAAGAGTAATGAGTATAGTAATTGTAGTTCTATCGATCATATCTGCATAATATGGTTAATAATATGAGTTAGATTGATAATAATAAGAATAATAAGTATAGTAATTGTCGTTCTATCGATAATATAAGCATAATATGGCTAACAATATGAGTTAGATTGATAATACTAAGAGTAGTGAGTATAGTAATTGTCGTTCTATCGATCATATAAGCATAATATGGCTAATAATATGAGTTAGATTGATAATAATAAGAGTAGTAAGTATAGTATTTGTCGTTCTATCGATCATATAAGCATAATATGGCTAATAATACGAGTTAGATTGATAATAATAAGAGTAATAAGTATAGTAATTGTCGTTCTATCGACCATATAAGCAGAATATGGCTAATAATATCAGTTATATTGATAATAATAAGAGTAATAAGTATAGTAATTGTCGTTCTATCGATAATATAAGCATACTATGGCTAATAATATGAGTTAGATTGATAATACTAAGGGTAGTGAGTATAGTAATTCTCGTTCTATCGATCATATAAGCATAATATGGCTAATAATATGAGTTGGATTGATAATAATAAGAGTAATAAGTATAGTAATTGTCGTTCTATCGATCATGTAAGCATAATATGGCTAATAATACGAGTTAGATTGATAATAATAAGAGTAATAAGTATAGTAATTGTCGTTCTATCGATCATTTAAGCATAATATGGCTAATAATATGAGTTAGATTGATAATAATAACAGTAATAAGTATCGCAATTGTCGTTCTATCGATAATATAAGCATAATATGGCTAACAATATGAGTTAGATTGATAATACTTAGAGTAGTGAGTATAGTAATTCTCGTTCTATCGATCATATAAGCATAATATGGCTAATAATATGAGTTAGATTGATAATAATAAGAGTAATGAGTATAGTAATTGTAGTTCTATCGATCATTTAAGCATAATATGGCTAACAATATGAGTTAGATTGATAATACTAAGAGTAGTGAGTATAGTAATTGTCGTTCTATCGATCATATAAGCATAATATGGCTAATAACATGAGTTAGATTGATAATAATAAGAGTAGTAAGTATAGTATTTGTCGTTCTATCGATCATATAAGCGTAATATGGCTAATAATACGAGTTAGATTGATAATAATAAGAGTAATAAGTATAGTAATTGTCGTTCTATCGATCATATAAGCAGAATATGGCTAATAATATGAGTTATATTGATAATAATAAGAGTAATAAGTATAGTAATTGTCGTTCTATCGATAATATAAGCATACTATGGCTAATAATATGAGTTAGATTGATAATAATAAGAGTAATGAGTATAGTAATTGTAGTTCTATCGATCATATCTGCATAATATGGTTAATAATATGAGTTAGATTGATAATAATAAGAGTAATAAGTATAGTATTTGTCGTTCTATCGATGATATAAGCATAATATGGCTAATAATATGAGTTAGATTGATAATAATAAGAGTAATAAGTATAGTAATTGTCGTTCTATCGATAATATAAGCATACTATGGCTAATAATATGAGTTAGATTGATAATACTAAGGGTAGTGAGTATAGTAATTCTCGTTCTATCGATCATATAAGCATAATATGGCTAATAATATGAGTTGGATTGATAATAATAAGAGTAATAAGTATAGTAATTGTCGTTCTATCGATCATGTAAGCATAATATGGCTAATAATATGAGTTAGATTGATAATACTAAGAGTAGTGAGTATAGTAATTCTCATTCTATCGATCATATAAGCATAATATGGCTAATAATATGAGTTAGATAGATAATAATAAGAGTAATGAGTATAGTAATTGTAGTTCTATCGATCATATCTGCATAATATGGTTAATAATATGAGTTAGATTCATAATAATAACAGTAATAAGTATAGTAATTGTCGTTATATCGATCATATAACCATAATATGGCTAATAGCACGAGTTAGATTGATAATAATAAGAGTAATGAGTATAGTAATTGTCGTTCTATCGATCATATCTGCATAATATGGATAATAATATGAGTTAGATTGATAATACTAAGAGTAGTGAGTATAGTAATTCTCGTTCTATCGATCATATAAGCATAATATGGCTAATAATATGAGTTAGATTGATAATAATAAGAGTAATGAGTATAGTAATTGTAGTTCTATAGATCATTTAAGCATAAGTTGGCTAATAATATGAGTTAGATTGATAATAATAAGAGTAATGAGTATAGTAATTGTAGTTCTATCGATCATATCTGCATAATATGGTTAATAATATGAGTTAGATTGATAATAATAAGAGTAATAAGTATAGTATTTGTCGTTCTATCGATCATATAAGCATAATATGGCTAAGAATATGAGTTAGATTGATAATAATAAGAGTAATAAGTATAGTAATTGTCGTTCTATCGATCATATAAGCATAATATGGCTAATAATACGAGTTAGATTGATAATAATAAGAGTAATGAGTATAGTAATTGTAGTTCTATCGATCATATCTGCATAATATGGTTAATAATATGAGTTAGATTGATAATAATAAGAGTAATAAGTATAGTATTTGTCGTTCTATCGATCATATAAGCATAATATGGCTAATAATATGAGTTAGATTGATAATACTAAGAGTAGTGAGTATAGTAATTCTCGTTCTATCGATCATATAAGCATAATATGGCTAATAATATGAGTTAGATTGATAATAATAAGAGTAATGAGTATAGTAATTGTAGTTCTATCGATCATTTAAGCATAATATGGCTAATAATATGAGTTAGATTGATAATAATAAGAGTAATGAGTATAGTAATTGTAGTTCTATCGATCATATCTGCATAATATGGTTAATAATATGAGTTAGATTGATAATAATAAGAGTAATAAGTATAGTATTTGTCGTTCTATCCATCATATAAGCATAATATGGCTAAGAATATGAGTTAGATTGATAATAATAAGAGTAATAAGTATAGTAATTGTCGTTCTATCGATAATATAAGCATAATATGGCTAACAATATGAGTTAGATTGATAATACTAAGAGTAGTGAGTATAGTAATTCTCGTTCTATCGATCATATAAGCATAATATGGCTAATAATATGAGTTAGATTGATAATAATAAGAGTAATGAGTATAGTAATTGTAGTTCAATCGATCATTTAAGCATAATATGGTTAATAATATGAGTTAGATTGATAATAATAAGAGTAATAAGTATAGTATTTGTCGTTCTATCGATCATATAAGCATAATATGGCTAAGAATATGAGTTAGATTGATAATAATAAGAGTAATAAGTATAGTAATTGTCGTTCTATCGGTCATTTAAGCATAATATGGCTAATAATATGAGTCAGATTGATAATAATAACAGTAATAAGTATAGTAATTGTCGTTCTATCGATAATATAAGCATAATATGGCTAATAATATGAGTTAGATTGATAATACTAAGAGTAGTGAGTATAGTAATTCTCGTTCTATCGATCATATAAGCATAATATGGCTAATAATATGAGTTAGATTGATAATACTAAGAGTAGTGAGTATAGTAATTGTCGTTCTATCGATCATATAAGCATAATATGGCTAATAATATGAGTTAGATTGATAATAATCAGAGTAGTAAGTATAGTATTTGTCGTTCTATCGATCATATAAGCATAATATGGCTAATAATACGAGTTAGATTGATAATAATAAGAGTAATGAGTATAGTAATTGTAGTTCTATCGATCATATCTGCATAATATGGTTAATAATATGAGTTAGATTGATAATAATAAGAGTAATGAGTATAGTAATTGTCGTTCTATCGATCATATCTGCATAATATGGATAATAATATGAGTTAGATTGATAATTACTAAGAGTAGTGAGTATAGTAATTCTCGTTCTATCGATCATATAAGCATAATATGGCTAATAATATGAGTTAGATTGATAATAATAAGAGTAATGAGTATAGTAATTGTAGTTCTATAGATCATTTAAGCATAAGTTGGCTAATAATATGAGTTAGATTGATAATAATAAGAGTAATAAGTATAGTAATTGTCGTTCTATCGACCATATAAGCAGAATATGGCTAATAATATCAGTTATATGATAATAATAAGAGTAATAAGTATAGTAATTGTCGTTCTATCGATAATATAAGCATACTATGGCTAATAATATGAGTTAGATTGATAATACTAAGGGTAGTGAGTATAGTAATTCTCGTTCTATCGATCATATAAGCATAATATGGCTAATAATATGAGTTGGATTGATAATAATAAGAGTAATAAGTATAGTAATTGTCGTTCTATCGATCATGTAAGCATAATATGGCTAATAATACGAGTTAGATTGATAATAATAAGAGTAATAAGTATAGTAATTGTCGTTCTATCGATCATTTAAGCATAATATGGCTAATAATATGAGTTAGATTGATAATAATAACAGTAATAAGTATCGCAATTGTCGTTCTATCGATAATATAAGCATAATATGGCTAACAATATGAGTTAGATTGATAATACTTAGAGTAGTGAGTATAGTAATTCTCGTTCTATCGATCATATAAGCATAATATGGCTAATAATATGAGTTAGATTGATAATAATAAGAGTAATGAGTATAGTAATTGTAGTTCTATCGATCATTTAAGCATAATATGGCTAACAATATGAGTTAGATTGATAATACTAAGAGTAGTGAGTATAGTAATTGTCGTTCTATCGATCATATAAGCATAATATGGCTAATAACATGAGTTAGATTGATAATAATAAGAGTAGTAAGTATAGTATTTGTCGTTCTATCGATCATATAAGCGTAATATGGCTAATAATACGAGTTAGATTGATAATAATAAGAGTAATAAGTATAGTAATTGTCGTTCTATCGATCATATAAGCAGAATATGGCTAATAATATGAGTTATATTGATAATAATAAGAGTAATAAGTATAGTAATTGTCGTTCTATCGATAATATAAGCATACTATGGCTAATAATATGAGTTAGATTGATAATAATAAGAGTAATGAGTATAGTAATTGTAGTTCTATCGATCATATCTGCATAATATGGTTAATAATATGAGTTAGATTGATAATAATAAGAGTAATAAGTATAGTATTTGTCGTTCTATCGATGATATAAGCATAATATGGCTAATAATATGAGTTAGATTGATAATAATAAGAGTAATAAGTATAGTAATTGTCGTTCTATCGATAATATAAGCATACTATGGCTAATAATATGAGTTAGATTGATAATACTAAGGGTAGTGAGTATAGTAATTCTCGTTCTATCGATCATATAAGCATAATATGGCTAATAATATGAGTTGGATTGATAATAATAAGAGTAATAAGTATAGTAATTGTCGTTCTATCGATCATGTAAGCATAATATGGCTAATAATATGAGTTAGATTGATAATACTAAGAGTAGTGAGTATAGTAATTCTCATTCTATCGATCATATAAGCATAATATGGCTAATAATATGAGTTAGATAGATAATAATAAGAGTAATGAGTATAGTAATTGTAGTTCTATCGATCATATCTGCATAATATGGTTAATAATATGAGTTAGATTCATAATAATAACAGTAATAAGTATAGTAATTGTCGTTATATCGATCATATAACCATAATATGGCTAATAGCACGAGTTAGATTGATAATAATAAGAGTAATGAGTATAGTAATTGTCGTTCTATCGATCATATCTGCATAATATGGATAATAATATGAGTTAGATTGATAATACTAAGAGTAGTGAGTATAGTAATTCTCGTTCTATCGATCATATAAGCATAATATGGCTAATAATATGAGTTAGATTGATAATAATAAGAGTAATGAGTATAGTAATTGTAGTTCTATAGATCATTTAAGCATAAGTTGGCTAATAATATGAGTTAGATTGATAATAATAAGAGTAATGAGTATAGTAATTGTAGTTCTATCGATCATATCTGCATAATATGGTTAATAATATGAGTTAGATTGATAATAATAAGAGTAATAAGTATAGTATTTGTCGTTCTATCGATCATATAAGCATAATATGGCTAAGAATATGAGTTAGATTGATAATAATAAGAGTAATAAGTATAGTAATTGTCGTTCTATCGATCATATAAGCATAATATGGCTAATAATACGAGTTAGATTGATAATAATAAGAGTAATGAGTATAGTAATTGTAGTTCTATCGATCATATCTGCATAATATGGTTAATAATATGAGTTAGATTGATAATAATAAGAGTAATAAGTATAGTATTTGTCGTTCTATCGATCATATAAGCATAATATGGCTAATAATATGAGTTAGATTGATAATACTAAGAGTAGTGAGTATAGTAATTCTCGTTCTATCGATCATATAAGCATAATATGGCTAATAATATGAGTTAGATTGATAATAATAAGAGTAATGAGTATAGTAATTGTAGTTCTATCGATCATTTAAGCATAATATGGCTAATAATATGAGTTAGATTGATAATAATAAGAGTAATGAGTATAGTAATTGTAGTTCTATCGATCATATCTGCATAATATGGTTAATAATATGAGTTAGATTGATAATAATAAGAGTAATAAGTATAGTATTTGTCGTTCTATCCATCATATAAGCATAATATGGCTAAGAATATGAGTTAGATTGATAATAATAAGAGTAATAAGTATAGTAATTGTCGTTCTATCGATAATATAAGCATAATATGGCTAACAATATGAGTTAGATTGATAATACTAAGAGTAGTGAGTATAGTAATTCTCGTTCTATCGATCATATAAGCATAATATGGCTAATAATATGAGTTAGATTGATAATAATAAGAGTAATGAGTATAGTAATTGTAGTTCAATCGATCATTTAAGCATAATATGGTTAATAATATGAGTTAGATTGATAATAATAAGAGTAATAAGTATAGTATTTGTCGTTCTATCGATCATATAAGCATAATATGGCTAAGAATATGAGTTAGATTGATAATAATAAGAGTAATAAGTATAGTAATTGTCGTTCTATCGGTCATTTAAGCATAATATGGCTAATAATATGAGTCAGATTGATAATAATAACAGTAATAAGTATAGTAATTGTCGTTCTATCGATAATATAAGCATAATATGGCTAATAATATGAGTTAGATTGATAATACTAAGAGTAGTGAGTATAGTAATTCTCGTTCTATCGATCATATAAGCATAATATGGCTAATAATATGAGTTAGATTGATAATACTAAGAGTAGTGAGTATAGTAATTGTCGTTCTATCGATCATATAAGCATAATATGGCTAATAATATGAGTTAGATTGATAATAATCAGAGTAGTAAGTATAGTATTTGTCGTTCTATCGATCATATAAGCATAATATGGCTAATAATACGAGTTAGATTGATAATAATAAGAGTAATGAGTATAGTAATTGTAGTTCTATCGATCATATCTGCATAATATGGTTAATAATATGAGTTAGATTGATAATAATAAGAGTAATGAGTATAGTAATTGTCGTTCTATCGATCATATCTGCATAATATGGATAATAATATGAGTTAGATTGATAATACTAAGAGTAGTGAGTATAGTAATTCTCGTTCTATCGATCATATAAGCATAATATGGCTAATAATATGAGTTAGATTGATAATAATAAGAGTAATGAGTATAGTAATTGTAGTTCTATAGATCATTTAAGCATAATATGGCTAATAATATGAGTTAGATTGATAATAATAAGAGTAATGAGTATAGTAATTGTAGTTCTATCCATCATATAAGCATAATATGGCTAAGAATATGAGTTAGATTGATAATAATAAGAGTAATAAGTATAGTAATTGTCGTTCTATCGATAATATAAGCATAATATGGCTAACAATATGAGTTAGATTGATAATACTAAGAGTAGTGAGTATAGTAATTCTCGTTCTATCGATCATATAAGCATAATATGGCTAATAATATGAGTTAGATTGATAATAATAAGAGTAATGAGTATAGTAATTGTAGTTCAATCGATCATTTAAGCATAATATGGTTAATAATATGAGTTAGATTGATAATAATAAGAGTAATAAGTATAGTATTTGTCGTTCTATCGATCATATAAGCATAATATGGCTAAGAATATGAGTTAGATTGATAATAATAAGAGTAATAAGTATAGTAATTGTCGTTCTATCGGTCATTTAAGCATAATATGGCTAATAATATGAGTCAGATTGATAATAATAACAGTAATAAGTATAGTAATTGTCGTTCTATCGATAATATAAGCATAATATGGCTAATAATATGAGTTAGATTGATAATACTAAGAGTAGTGAGTATAGTAATTCTCGTTCTATCGATCATATAAGCATAATATGGCTAATAATATGAGTTAGATTGATAATACTAAGAGTAGTGAGTATAGTAATTGTCGTTCTATCGATCATATAAGCATAATATGGCTAATAATATGAGTTAGATTGATAATAATCAGAGTAGTAAGTATAGTATTTGTCGTTCTATCGATCATATAAGCATAATATGGCTAATAATACGAGTTAGATTGATAATAATAAGAGTAATGAGTATAGTAATTGTAGTTCTATCGATCATATCTGCATAATATGGTTAATAATATGAGTTAGATTGATAATAATAAGAGTAATAAGTATAGTATTTGTCGTTCTATCGATCATATAAGCATAATATGGCTAATAATATGAGTTAGATTGATAATAATAAGAGTAATAAGTATAGTAATTGTCGTTCTATCGGTCATTTAAGCATAATATGACTAATAATATGAGTTAGATTGATAATACTAAGAGTAGTGAGTATAGTAATTCTCGTTCTATCGATCATATAAGCATAATATGGCTAATAATATGAGTTAGATTGATAATAATAAGAGTAATGAGTATAGTAATTGTAGTTCTATCGATCATTTAAGCATAATATGGCTAATAATATGAGTTAGATTGATAATAATAAGAGTAATGAGTATAGTAATTGTAGTTCTATCGATCATATCTGCATAATATGGTTAATAATATGAGTTAGATTGATAATAATAAGAGTAATAAGTATAGTATTTGTCGTTCTATCGATCATATAAGCATAATGTGGCTAATAATATGAGTTAGATTCATAATAATAAGAGTAATAAGTATAGTAATTGTCGTTGTATCGATCATATAAGCACAATATGGCTAATAATATGAGTTAGATTGATAATAATAAGAGTAATAAGTACAGTAATTGTCGTTCTATCGATCATATAAGCATAATATGGCTAATAATATGAGTTAGAGTGATAATAATAAGAGTAATAAGTATAGTATTTGTCGTTCTATCGATCATATAAGCATAATATGGCTAATAATATGAGTTAGATTGATAATAATAAGAGTAATGGGTATAGTAATTGTAGTTCTATCGATCATTTAAGCATAATATGGCTAATAATATGAGTTAGATTGATAATAATAAGAGTAATGAGTATAGTAATTGTAGTTCTATCGATCATATCTGCATAATATGGTTAATAATATGAGTTAGATTGATAATAATAAGAGTAATAAGTATAGTATTTGTCGTTCTATCGATCATATAAGCAGAATATGGCTAATAATATGAGTTATATTGATAATAATAAGAGTAATAAGTATAGTAATTGTCGTTCTATCGATAATATAAGCATACTATGGCTAATAATATGAGTTAGATTGATAATACTAAGGGTAGTGAGTATAGTAATTCTCGTTCTATCGATCATATAAGCATAATATGGCTAATAATATGAGTTGGATTGATAATAATAAGAGTAATAAGTATAGTAATTGTCGTTCTATCGATCATGTAAGCATAATATGGCTAATAATATGAGTTAGATTGATAATACTAAGAGTAGTGAGTATAGTAATTCTCATTCTATCGATCATATAAGCATAATATGGCTAATAATATGAGTTAGATAGATAATAATAAGAGTAATGAGTATAGTAATTGTAGTTCTATCGATCATATCTGCATAATATGGTTAATAATATGAGTTAGATTCATAATAATAACAGTAATAAGTATAGTAATTGTCGTTATATCGATCATATAACCATAATATGGCTAATAGCACGAGTTAGATTGATAATACTAAGAGTAGTGAGTATAGTAATTGTCGTTCTATCGATCATATAAGCATAATATGGCTAATAATATGAGTTAGATTGATAATAATCAGAGTAGTAAGTATAGTATTTGTCGTTCTATCGATCATATAAGCATAATATGGCTAATAATACGAGTTAGATTGATAATAATAAGAGTAATAAGTATAGTAATTGTCGTTCTATCGATCATTTAACCATAATATGGCTAATAATATGAGTTAGATTGATAATAATAAGAGTAATAAGTATAGTAATTGTCGTTCTATCGATAATATAAGCGTAATATGGCTAATAATATGAGTTAGATTGATAATACTAAGAGTAGTCAGTATAGTAATTGTCGTTCTATCGATCATATAAGCATAATATGGCTAAGAATATGAGTTAGATTGATAATAATAAGAGTAATAAGTATAGTAATTGTCGTTCTATCGGTCATTTAAGCATAATATGGCTAATAATATGAGTCGGATTGATAATAATAACAGTAATAAGTATAGTACTTGTCGTTCTATCGATAATATAAGCGTAATATGGCTAAAAATATGAGTTAGATTGATAATACTAAGAGTAGTCAGTATAGTAATTGTCGTTCTATCGATCATATAAGCATAATATGGCTAAGAATATGAGTTAAATTGATAATAATAAGAGTAATAAGTATAGTAATTGTCGTTCTATCGGTCATTTAAGCATAATATGGCTAATAATATGAGTCGGATTGATAATAATAACAGTAATAAGTATAGTAATTGTCGTTCTATCGATAATATAAGCATAATATGGCTAATAATATGAGTTAGATTGATAATACTAAGAGTAGTGAGTATAGTAATTCTCGTTCTATCGATCATATAAGCATAATATGGCTAATAATATGAGTTAGATTGATAATACTAAGAGTAGTGAGTATAGTAATTGTCGTTCTATCGATCATATAAGCATAATATGGCTAATAATATGAGTTAGATTGATAATAATCAGAGTAGTAAGTATAGTATTTGTCGTTCTATCGATCATATAAGCATAATATGGCTAATAATACGAGTTAGATTGATAATAATAAGAGTAATAAGTATAGTAATTGTCGTTCTATCGATCATTTAACCATAATATGGCTAATAATATGAGTTAGATTGATAATACTAAGAGTAGTCAGTATAGTAATTGTCGTTCTATCGATCATATCTGCATAATATGGTTAATAATATGAGTTGGATTGATAATAATAAGAGTAATGAGTATAGTAATTGTAGTTCTATCGATCATATAAGCATAATGTGGCTAATAATATGAGTTAGATTCATAATAATAAGAGTAATAAGTATAGTAATTGTCGTTCTATCGATCATATAAGCACAATATGGCTAATAATATGAGTTAGATTGATAATAATAAGAGTAATAAGTACAGTAATTGTCGTTCTATCGATCATATAAGCATAATATGGCTAATAATATGAGTTAGAGTGATAATAATAAGAGTAATAAGTATAGTATTTGTCGTTCTATCGATCATATAAGCATAATGTGGCTAATAATATGAGTTAGATTCATAATAATAAGAGTAATAAGTATAGTAATTGTCGTTCTATCGATCATATAAGCACAATATGGCTAATAATATGAGTTAGATTGATAATAATAAGAGTAATAAGTACAGTAATTGTCGTTCTATCGATCATATAAGCATAATGTGGCTAATAATATGAGTTAGAGTGATAATAATAAGAGTAATAAGTATAGTATTTGTCGTTCTATCGATCATATAAGCATAATATGGCTAATAATATGAGTTAGATTGATAATAATAAGAGTAATGGGTATAGTAATTGTAGTTCTATCGATCATTTAAGCATAATATGGCTAATAATATGAGTTAGATTGATAATAATAAGAGTAATGAGTATAGTAATTGTAGTTCTATCGATCATATCTGCATAATATGGTTAATAATATGAGTTAGATTGATAATAATAAGAGTAATAAGTATAGTATTTGTCGTTCTATCGATCATATAAGCATAATATGGCTAATAATATGAGTTAGATTGATAATAATAAGAGTAATAAGTATAGTATTTGTCGTTCTATCGATCATATAAGCATAATATGGCTAATAATACGAGTTAGATTGATAATAATAAGAGTAATAAGTATAGTAATTGTCGTTCTATCGATCATTTAAGCATAATATGGCTAATAATATGAGTTAGATTGATAATAATAACAGTAATAAGTATAGTAATTGTCGTTCTATCGATAATATAAGCATAATATGACTAATAATATGAGTTAGATTGATAATACTAAGAGTAGTGAGTATAGTAATTCTCGTTCTATCGATCATATAAGCATAATATGGCTAATAATATGAGTTAGATTGATAATAATAAGAGTAATGAGTATAGTAATTGTAGTTCTATCGATCATTTAAGCATAATATGGCTAATAATATGAGTTAGATTGATAATAATAACAGTAATAAGTATAGTAATTGTCGTTCTATCGATAATATAAGCATAATATGACTAATAATATGAGTTAGATTGATAATACTAAGAGTAGTGAGTATAGTAATTCTCGTTCTATCGATCATATAAGCATAATATGGCTAATAATATGAGTTAGATTGATAATAATAAGAGTAATGAGTATAGTAATTGTAGTTCTATCGATCATTTAAGCATAATATGGCTAATAATATGAGTTAGATTGATAATAATAAGAGTAATGAGTATAGTAATTGTAGTTCTATCGATCATATCTGCATAATATGGTTAATAATATGAGTTAGATTGATAATAATAAGAGTAATAAGTATAGTATTTGTCGTTCTATCGATCATATGAGCATAATATGGCTAAGAATATGAGTTAGATTCATAATAATAAGAGTAATAAGTATAGTATTTGTCGTTCTATCGATCATATAAGCATAATATGGCTAATAATATGAGTTAGATTGATAATAATAAGAGTAATAAGTATAGTAATTGTCGTTCTATCGGTCATTTAAGCATAATATGGCTAATAATATGAGTCAGATTGATAATAATAACAGTAATAAGTATAGTAATTGTCGTTCTATCGATAATATAAGCATAATATGGCTAACAATATGAGTTAGATTGATAATACTAAGAGTAGTGAGTATAGTAATTGTCGTTCTATCGATCATATAAGCATAATATGGCTAATAATATGAGTTAGATTGATAATAATAAGAGTAGTAAGTATAGTATTTGTCGTTCTATCGATCATATAAGCATAATATGGCTAATAATACGAGTTAGATTGATAATAATAAGAGTAATAAGTATAGTAATTGTCGTTCTATCGATCATATAAGCAGAATATGGCTAATAATATCAGTTATATTGATAATAATAAGAGTAATAAGTATAGTAATTGTCGTTCTATCGATAATATAAGCATACTATGGCTAATAATATGAGTTAGATTGATAATACTAAGGGTAGTGAGTATAGTAATTCTCGTTCTATCGATCATATAAGCATAATATGGCTAATAATATGAGTTGGATTGATAATAATAAGAGTAATAAGTATAGTAATTGTCGTTCTATCGATCATGTAAGCATAATATGGCTAATAATATGAGTTGGATTGATAATATAATAAGTAGTGAGTATAGTAATTCTCGTTCTATCGATCATATAAGCATAATATGGCTAATAATATGAGTTAGATTGATAATAATAAGAGTAATGAGTATAGTAATTGTAGTTCTATCGATCATTTAAGCATAATATGGCTAATAATATGAGTTAGATTGATAATAATAAGAGTAATGAGTATAGTAATTGTAGTTCTATCGATCATATCTGCATAATATGGTTAATAATATGAGTTAGATTGATAATAATAAGAGTAGTAAGTATAGTATTTGTCGTTCTATCGATCATATAAGCATAATATGGCTAATAATACGAGTTAGATTGATAATAATAAGAGTAATGAGTATAGTAATTGTCGTTCTATCGATCATTTAAGCATAATATGGCTAATAATATGAGTTAGATTGATAATAATAAGAGTAATAAGTATAGTAATTGTCGTTCTATCGATAATATAAGCATACTATGGCTAATAATATGAGTTAGATTGATAATACTAAGGGTAGTGAGTATAGTAATTCTCGTTCTATCGATCATATAAGCATAATATGGCTAATAATATGAGTTGGATTGACAATAATAAGAGTAATAAGTATAGTAATTGTCGTTCTATCGATCATGTAAGCATAATATGGCTAATAATATGAGTTAGATTGATAATACTAAGAGTAGTGAGTATAGTAATTCTCATTCTATCGATCATATAAGCATAATATGGCTAATAATATGAGTTAGATTGATAATAATAAGAGTAATGAGTATAGTAATTGTAGTTCTATCGATCATATCTGCATAATATGGTTAATAATATGAGTTAGATTGATAATAATAAGAGTAATAAGTATAGTATTTGTCGTTCTATCGATCATATAAGCATAATATGGCTAATAATATGAGTTAGATTGATAATAATAAGAGTAATAAGTATAGTATTTGTCGTTCTATCGATCATATAAGCATAATATGGCTAATAATACGAGTTAGATTGATAATAATAAGAGTAATAAGTATAGTAATTGTCGTTCTATCGATCATTTAAGCATAATATGGCTAATAATATGAGTTAGATTGATAATAATAACAGTAATAAGTATAGTAATTGTCGTTCTATCGATAATATAAGCATAATATGACTAATAATATGAGTTAGATTGATAATACTAAGAGTAGTGAGTATAGTAATTCTCGTTCTATCGATCATATAAGCATAATATGGCTAATAATATGAGTTAGATTGATAATAATAAGAGTAATGAGTATAGTAATTGTAGTTCTATCGATCATTTAAGCATAATATGGCTAATAATATGAGTTAGATTGATAATAATAAGAGTAATGAGTATAGTAATTGTAGTTCTATCGATCATATCTGCATAATATGGTTAATAATATGAGTTAGATTGATAATAATAAGAGTAATAAGTATAGTATTTGTCGTTCTATCGATCATATGAGCATAATATGGCTAAGAATATGAGTTAGATTGATAATAATAAGAGTAATAAGTATAGTATTTGTCGTTCTATCGATCATATAAGCATAATATGGCTAATAATATGAGTTAGATTGATAATAATAAGAGTAATAAGTATAGTATTTGTCGTTCTATCGATCATATAAGCATAATATGGCTAATAATATGAGTTAGATTGATAATAATCAGAGTAGTAAGTATAGTATTTGTCGTTCTATCGATCATATAAGCATAATATGGCTAATAATACGAGTTAGATTGATAATAATAAGAGTAATAAGTATAGTAATTGTCGTTCTATCGATCATTTAACCATAATATGGCTAATAATATGAGTTAGATTGATAATAATAAGAGTAATAAGTATAGTAATTGTCGTTCTATCGATAATATAAGCGTAATATGGCTAATAATATGAGTTAGATTGATAATACTAAGAGTAGTCAGTATAGTAATTGTCGTTCTATCGATCATATAAGCATAATATGGCTAAGAATATGAGTTAGATTGATAATAATAAGAGTAATAAGTATAGTAATTGTCGTTCTATCGGTCATTTAAGCATAATATGGCTAATAATATGAGTCGGATTGATAATAATAACAGTAATAAGTATAGTACTTGTCGTTCTATCGATAATATAAGCGTAATATGGCTAAAAATATGAGTTAGATTGATAATACTAAGAGTAGTCAGTATAGTAATTGTCGTTCTATCGATCATATAAGCATAATATGGCTAAGAATATGAGTTAAATTGATAATAATAAGAGTAATAAGTATAGTAATTGTCGTTCTATCGGTCATTTAAGCATAATATGGCTAATAATATGAGTCGGATTGATAATAATAACAGTAATAAGTATAGTAATTGTCGTTCTATCGATAATATAAGCATAATATGGCTAATAATATGAGTTAGATTGATAATACTAAGAGTAGTGAGTATAGTAATTCTCGTTCTATCGATCATATAAGCATAATATGGCTAATAATATGAGTTAGATTGATAATACTAAGAGTAGTGAGTATAGTAATTGTCGTTCTATCGATCATATAAGCATAATATGGCTAATAATATGAGTTAGATTGATAATAATCAGAGTAGTAAGTATAGTATTTGTCGTTCTATCGATCATATAAGCATAATATGGCTAATAATACGAGTTAGATTGATAATAATAAGAGTAATAAGTATAGTAATTGTCGTTCTATCGATCATTTAACCATAATATGGCTAATAATATGAGTTAGATTGATAATACTAAGAGTAGTCAGTATAGTAATTGTCGTTCTATCGATCATATCTGCATAATATGGTTAATAATATGAGTTGGATTGATAATAATAAGAGTAATGAGTATAGTAATTGTAGTTCTATCGATCATATAAGCATAATGTGGCTAATAATATGAGTTAGATTCATAATAATAAGAGTAATAAGTATAGTAATTGTCGTTCTATCGATCATATAAGCACAATATGGCTAATAATATGAGTTAGATTGATAATAATAAGAGTAATAAGTACAGTAATTGTCGTTCTATCGATCATATAAGCATAATATGGCTAATAATATGAGTTAGAGTGATAATAATAAGAGTAATAAGTATAGTATTTGTCGTTCTATCGATCATATAAGCATAATGTGGCTAATAATATGAGTTAGATTCATAATAATAAGAGTAATAAGTATAGTAATTGTCGTTCTATCGATCATATAAGCACAATATGGCTAATAATATGAGTTAGATTGATAATAATAAGAGTAATAAGTACAGTAATTGTCGTTCTATCGATCATATAAGCATAATGTGGCTAATAATATGAGTTAGAGTGATAATAATAAGAGTAATAAGTATAGTATTTGTCGTTCTATCGATCATATAAGCATAATATGGCTAATAATATGAGTTAGATTGATAATAATAAGAGTAATGGGTATAGTAATTGTAGTTCTATCGATCATTTAAGCATAATATGGCTAATAATATGAGTTAGATTGATAATAATAAGAGTAATGAGTATAGTAATTGTAGTTCTATCGATCATATCTGCATAATATGGTTAATAATATGAGTTAGATTGATAATAATAAGAGTAATAAGTATAGTATTTGTCGTTCTATCGATCATATAAGCATAATATGGCTAATAATATGAGTTAGATTGATAATAATAAGAGTAATAAGTATAGTATTTGTCGTTCTATCGATCATATAAGCATAATATGGCTAATAATACGAGTTAGATTGATAATAATAAGAGTAATAAGTATAGTAATTGTCGTTCTATCGATCATTTTAAGCATAATATGGCTAATAATATGAGTTAGATTGATAATAATAACAGTAATAAGTATAGTAATTGTCGTTCTATCGATAATATAAGCATAATATGACTAATAATATGAGTTAGATTGATAATACTAAGAGTAGTGAGTATAGTAATTCTCGTTCTATCGATCATATAAGCATAATATGGCTAATAATATGAGTTAGATTGATAATAATAAGAGTAATGAGTATAGTAATTGTAGTTCTATCGATCATTTAAGCATAATATGGCTAATAATATGAGTTAGATTGATAATAATAACAGTAATAAGTATAGTAATTGTCGTTCTATCGATAATATAAGCATAATATGACTAATAATATGAGTTAGATTGATAATACTAAGAGTAGTGAGTATAGTAATTCTCGTTCTATCGATCATATAAGCATAATATGGCTAATAATATGAGTTAGATTGATAATAATAAGAGTAATTGAGTATAGTAATTGTAGTTCTATCGATCATTTAAGCATAATATGGCTAATAATATGAGTTAGATTGATAATAATAAGAGTAATGAGTATAGTAATTGTAGTTCTATCGATCATATCTGCATAATATGGTTAATAATATGAGTTAGATTGATAATAATAAGAGTAATAAGTATAGTATTTGTCGTTCTATCGATCATATGAGCATAATATGCTAAGAATATGAGTTAGATTCATAATAATAAGAGTAATAAGTATAGTATTTGTCGTTCTATCGATCATATAAGCATAATATGGCTAATAATATGAGTTAGATTGATAATAATAAGAGTAATAAGTATAGTAATTGTCGTTCTATCGGTCATTTAAGCATAATATGGCTAATAATATGAGTCAGATTGATAATAATAACAGTAATAAGTATAGTAATTGTCGTTCTATCGATAATATAAGCATAATATGGCTAACAATATGAGTTAGATTGATAATACTAAGAGTAGTGAGTATAGTAATTGTCGTTCTATCGATCATATAAGCATAATATGGCTAATAATATGAGTTAGATTGATAATAATAAGAGTAGTAAGTATAGTATTTGTCGTTCTATCGATCATATAAGCATAATATGGCTAATAATACGAGTTAGATTGATAATAATAAGAGTAATAAGTATAGTAATTGTCGTTCTATCGATCATATAAGCAGAATATGGCTAATAATATCAGTTATATTGATAATAATAAGAGTAATAAGTATAGTAATTGTCGTTCTATCGATAATATAAGCATACTATGGCTAATAATATGAGTTAGATTGATAATACTAAGGGTAGTGAGTATAGTAATTCTCGTTCTATCGATCATATAAGCATAATATGGCTAATAATATGAGTTGGATTGATAATAATAAGAGTAATAAGTATAGTAATTGTCGTTCTATCGATCATGTAAGCATAATATGGCTAATAATATGAGTTGGATTGATAATAATAAGAGTAGTGAGTATAGTAATTCTCGTTCTATCGATCATATAAGCATAATATGGCTAATAATATGAGTTAGATTGATAATAATAAGAGTAATGAGTATAGTAATTGTAGTTCTATCGATCATTTAAGCATAATATGGCTAATAATATGAGTTAGATTGATAATAATAAGAGTAATGAGTATAGTAATTGTAGTTCTATCGATCATATCTGCATAATATGGTTAATAATATGAGTTAGATTGATAATAATAAGAGTAGTAAGTATAGTATTTGTCGTTCTATCGATCATATAAGCATAATATGGCTAATAATACGAGTTAGATTGATAATAATAAGAGTAATGAGTATAGTAATTGTCGTTCTATCGATCATTTAAGCATAATATGGCTAATAATATGAGTTAGATTGATAATAATAAGAGTAATAAGTATAGTAATTGTCGTTCTATCGATAATATAAGCATACTATGGCTAATAATATGAGTTAGATTGATAATACTAAGGGTAGTGAGTATAGTAATTCTCGTTCTATCGATCATATAAGCATAATATGGCTAATAATATGAGTTGGATTGACAATAATAAGAGTAATAAGTATAGTAATTGTCGTTCTATCGATCATGTAAGCATAATATGGCTAATAATATGAGTTAGATTGATAATACTAAGAGTAGTGAGTATAGTAATTCTCATTCTATCGATCATATAAGCATAATATGGCTAATAATATGAGTTAGATTGATAATAATAAGAGTAATGAGTATAGTAATTGTAGTTCTATCGATCATATCTGCATAATATGGTTAATAATATGAGTTAGATTGATAATAATAAGAGTAATAAGTATAGTATTTGTCGTTCTATCGATCATATAAGCATAATATGGCTAATAATATGAGTTAGATTGATAATAATAAGAGTAATAAGTATAGTATTTGTCGTTCTATCGATCATATAAGCATAATATGGCTAATAATACGAGTTAGATTGATAATAATAAGAGTAATAAGTATAGTAATTGTCGTTCTATCGATCATTTAAGCATAATATGGCTAATAATATGAGTTAGATTGATAATAATAACAGTAATAAGTATAGTAATTGTCGTTCTATCGATAATATAAGCATAATATGACTAATAATATGAGTTAGATTGATAATACTAAGAGTAGTGAGTATAGTAATTCTCGTTCTATCGATCATATAAGCATAATATGGCTAATAATATGAGTTAGATTGATAATAATAAGAGTAATGAGTATAGTAATTGTAGTTCTATCGATCATTTAAGCATAATATGGCTAATAATATGAGTTAGATTGATAATAATAAGAGTAATGAGTATAGTAATTGTAGTTCTATCGATCATATCTGCATAATATGGTTAATAATATGAGTTAGATTGATAATAATAAGAGTAATAAGTATAGTATTTGTCGTTCTATCGATCATATGAGCATAATATGGCTAAGAATATGAGTTAGATTGATAATAATAAGAGTAATAAGTATAGTATTTGTCGTTCTATCGATCATATAAGCATAATATGGCTAATAATATGAGTTAGATTGATAATAATAAGAGTAATAAGTATAGTAATTGTCGTTCTATCGGTCATTTAAGCATAATATGGCTAATAATATGAGTCAGATTGATAATAATAACAGTAATAAGTATAGTAATTGTCGTTCTATCGATAATATAAGCATAATATGGCTAACAATATGAGTTAGATTGATAATACTAAGAGTAGTGAGTATAGTAATTGTCGTTCTATCGATCATATAAGCATAATATGGCTAATAATATGAGTTAGATTGATAATAATAAGAGTAGTAAGTATAGTATTTGTCGTTCTATCGATCATATAAGCATAATATGGCTAATAATACGAGTTAGATTGATAATAATAAGAGTAATAAGTATAGTAATTGTCGTTCTATCGATCATATAAGCAGAATATGGCTAATAATATCAGTTATATTGATAATAATAAGAGTAATAAGTATAGTAATTGTCGTTCTATCGATAATATAAGCATACTATGGCTAATAATATGAGTTAGATTGATAATACTAAGGGTAGTGAGTATAGTAATTCTCGTTCTATCGATCATATAAGCATAATATGGCTAATAATATGAGTTGGATTGATAATAATAAGAGTAATAAGTATAGTAATTGTCGTTCTATCGATCATGTAAGCATAATATGGCTAATAATATGAGTTAGATTGATAATAATAAGAGTAATGAGTATAGTAATTGTCGTTCTATCGATCATATAAGCAGAATATGGCTAATAATATGAGTTAGATTGATAACAATAAGAGTAATAAGTATAGTAATTGTCGTTCTATCGATAATATAAGCATACTATGGCTAATAATATGAGTTAGATTGATAATACTAAGGGTAGTGAGTATAGTAATTCTCGTTCTATCGATCATATAAGCATAATATGTCTAATAATATGAGTTGGATTGATAATAATAAGAGTAGTGAGTATAGTAATTCTCGTTCTATCGATCATATAAGCATAATATGGCTAATAATATGAGTTAGATTGATAATAATAAGAGTAATGAGTATAGTAATTCTCATTCTATCGATCATATAAGCATAATATGGCTAATAATATGAGTTAGATTGATAATAATAAGAGTAATGAGTATAGTAATTGTAGTTCTATCGATCATATCTGCATAATATGGTTAATAATATGAGTTAGGTTGATAATAATAAGAGTAATAAGTATAGTATTTGTCGTTCTATCGATCATATAAGCATAATATGGCTAAGAATATGAGTTAGATTGATAATAATAAGAGTAATAAGTATAGTAATTGTCGTTTTATCGGTCATTTAAGCATAATATGGCTAATAATATGAGTCAGATTGATAATAATAACAGTAATAAGTATAGTAATTGTCGTTCTATCGATCATATCTGCATAATATGGTTAATAATATGAGTTAGATTGATAATGATAAGAGTAATAAGTATAGTATTTGTCGTTCTATCGATCATATAAGCATAATATGGCTAATAATATGAGTTAGATTGATAATAATAAGAGTAATAAGTATAATAATTGTCGTTCTATCGGTCATATAAGCATAATATGGCTAATAATACGAGTTAGATTGATAATAATAAGAGTAATAAGTATAGTAATTGTCGTTCTATCGATCATATAAGCAGAATATGGCTAATAATATGAGTTATATTGATAATAATAAGAGTAATAAGTATAGTAATTGTAGTTCTATCGATCATATCTGCATAATATGGTTAATAATATGAGTTGGATTGATAATAATAAGAGTAATGAGTATAGTAATTGTCGTTCTATCGATCATATCTGCATAATATGGCTAATAATATGAGTTAGATTGATAATAGTGAGTGTAATAAGTATAGTAATTGTCGTTCTATCGATCATATAAGCATATTATGGCTAATAATATGAGTTAGATTGATAATACTAAGAGTAGTGAGTATAGTAATTCTCGTTCTATCGATCCTAAAAGCATAATATGGTTAATAATATGAGTTAGATTGATAATAATAAGAGTAATAGGTATAGTAATTGTCGTTCTATCGATCATTTAACCATAATATGGCTAATAATATGAGTTAGATTGATAATAATAAGAGTAATAAGTATAGTATTTGTCGTTCTATCGATCATATAAGCATAATATGGCTAATAATACGAGTTAGATTGATAATAATAAGAGTAATAAGTATAGTAATTGTCGTTCTATCGATCATTTAAGCATAATATGGCTAATAATATGAGTTAGATTGATAATAATAACAGTAATAAGTATAGTAATTGTCGTTCTATAGATAATATAAGCATAATATGACTAATAATATGAGTTAGATTGATAATACTAAGAGTAGTGAGTATAGTAATTCTCGTTCTATCGATCATATAAGCATAATATGGCTAATAATATGAGTTAGATTGATAATAATAAGAGTAATGAGTATAGTAATTGTAGTTCTATCGATCATTTAAGCATAATATGGCTAATAATATGAGTTAGATTGATAATAATAAGAGTAATGAGTATAGTAATTGTAGTTCTATCGATCATATCTGCATAATATGGTTAATAATATGAGTTAGATTGATAATAATAAGAGTAATAAGTATAGTATTTGTCGTTCTATCGATCATATGAGCATAATATGGCTAAGAATATGAGTTAGATTGATAATAATAAGAGCAATAAGTATAGTAATTGTCGTTCTATCGATAATATAAGCATAATATGGCTAACAATATGAGTTAGATTGATAATACTAAGAGTAGTGAGTATAGTAATTCTCGTTCTATCGATCATATAAGCATAATATGGCTAATAATATGAGTTAGATTGATAATAATAAGAGTAATGAGTATAGTAATTGTAGATCTATCGGTCATATAAGCATAATATGGCTAATAATACGAGTTAGATTGATAATAATAAGAGTAATAAGTATAGTAATTGTCGTTCTATCGATCATTTAAGCATAATATGGCTAATAATATGAGTTAGATTGATAATAATAACAGTAATAAGTATCGCAATTGTCGTTCTATCGATAATATAAGCATAATATGGCTAATAATATGAGTTAGATTGATAATACTAAAAGTAGTGAGTATAGTAATTCTCGTTCTATCGATCATATAAGCATAATATGGCTAATAATATGAGTTAGATTGATAATAATAAGAGTAATGAGTATAGTAATTGTAGTTCTATCGATCATTTAAGCATAATATGGCTAATAATATGAGTTAGATTGATAATAATAAGAGTAATGAGTATAGTAATTGTAGTTCTATCGATCATATCTGCATAATATGGTTAATAATATGAGTTAGATTGATAATAATAAGAGTAGTAAGTATAGTATTTGTCGTTCTATCGATCATATAAGCATAATATGGCTAATAATACGAGTTAGATTGATAATAATAAGAGTAATAAGTATAGTAATTGTCGTTCTATCGATCATATAAGCAGAATATGGCTAATAATATGAGTTATATTGATAATAATAAGAGAAATAAGTATAGTAATTGTCGTTCTATCGATAATATAAGCATACTATGGCTAATAATATGAGTTAGATTGATAATACTAAGTGTAGTGAGTATAGTAATTCTCGTTCTATCGATCATATAAGCATAATATGGCCAATAATATGAGGTAGATTGATAATAATAAGAGTAGTAAGTATAGTATTTGTCGTTCTATCGATCATGTAAGCATAATATGGCTAATAATACGAGTTAGATTGATAATAGTAAGAGTAATAAGTATAGTAATTGTCGTTCTATCGATCATTTAACCATAATATGGCTAATAATATGAGTTAGATTGATAATAATAAGAGTAATAAGTATAGTATTTGTCGTTCTATCGATCATATAAGCATAATATGGCTAATAATACGAGATAGATTGATAATAATAAGAGTAATAAGTATAGTAATTGTCGTTCTATCGATCATATAAGCAGAATATGGCTAATAATATGAGTTATATTGATAATAATAAGAGTAATAAGTATAGTAATTGTCGTTCTATCGATAATATAAGCATACTATGGCTAATAATATGAGTTAGATTGATAATACTAAGGGTAGTGAGTATAGTAATTCTCGTTCTATCGATCATATAAGCATAATATGGCTAATAATATGAGTTGGATTGATAATAATAAGAGTAATAAGTATAGTAATTGTCGTTCTATCGATCATATAAGCATAATATGGCTAATAATATGAGTTAGATTGATAATACTAAGAGTAGTGAGTATAGTAATTCTCATTCTATCGATCATATAAGCATAATATGGCTAATAATATGAGTTAGATAGATAATAATAAGAGTAATGAGTATAGTAATTGTAGTTCTGTCGATCATATCTGCATAATATGGTTAATAATATGAGTTAGATTCATAATAATAACAGTAATAAGTATAGTAATTGTCGTTATATCGATCATATAACCATAATATGGCTAATAGCACGAGTTAGATTGATAATAGTCAGTGTAATAAGTATAGTAATTGTCGTACTATCGACCATATAAGCATAATATGGCTAATAATATGAGTTAGATTGATAATACTAAGAGTAGTGAGTATAGTAATTCTCGTTCTATCGATCCTAATAGCATAATATGGCTAATAATATGAGTTAGATTGATAATAGTAAGAGTAATAAGTATAGTAATTGTCGTTCTATCGATCATTTAACCATAATATGGCTAATAATATGAGTTAGATTGATAATAATAAGAGTAATAAGTATAGTATTTGTCGTTCTATCGATCATATAAGCATAATATGGCTAATAATACGAGATAGATTGATAATAATAAGAGTAATAAGTATAGTAATTGTCGTTCTATCGATCATTTAAGCATAATATGGCTAATAATATGAGTTAGATTGATAATGATAACAGTAATAAGTATAGTAATTGTCGTTCTATCGATAATATAAGCATAATATGGCTAATAATATGAGTTAGATTGATAATACTAAGAGTAGTGAGTATAGTAATTCTCGTTCTATCGATCATATAAGCATAATATGGCTAATAATATGAGTTAGATTGATAATACTAAGAGTAGTGAGTATAGTAATTGTCGTTCTATCGATCATATAAGCATAATATGGCTAATAATATGAGTTAGATTGATAATAATCAGAGTAGTAAGTATAGTATTTGTCGTTCTATCGATCATATAAGCATAATATGGCTAATAATACGAGTTAGATTGATAATAATAAGAGTAATAAGTATAGTAATTGTCGTTCTATCGATCATATAAGCATAATATGGCTAATAATATGAGTTAGATTGATAATAATAAGAGTAATGAGTATAGTAATTGTAGTTCTATCGATCATATCTGCATAATATGGTTAATAATATGAGTTGGATTGATAATAATAAGAGTAATAAGTATAGTAATTGTCGTTCTATCGATCATTTAACCATAATATGGCTAATAATATGAGGTAGATTGATAATAATAAGAGTAGTAAGTATAGTATTTGTCGTTCTATCGATCATATAAGCATAATATGGCTAATAATACGAGTTAGATTGATAATAGTAAGAGTAATAAGTATAGTAATTGTCGTTCTATCGATAATATAAGCATACTATGGCTAATAATATGAGTAAGATTGATAATACTAAGGGTAGTGAGTATAGTAATTCTCGTTCTATCGATCATATAAGCATAATATGGCTAATAATATGAGTTGGATTGATAATAATAAGAGTAATAAGTATAGTAATTGTCGTTCTATCGATCATATAAGCATAATATGGTTAATAATATGAGTTAGATTGATAATACTAAGAGTAGTGAGTATAGTAATTCTCATTCTATCGATCATATAAGCATAATATGGCTAATAATATGAGTTAGATAGATAATAATAAGAGTAATGAGTATAGTAATTGTAGTTCTATCGATCATATCTGCATAATATGGTTAATAATATGAGTTAGATTCATAATAATAACAGTAATAAGTATAGTAATTGTCGTTATATCGATCATATAACCATAATATGGCTAATAGCAGGAGTTAGATTGATAATAATAAGAGTAATGAGTATAGTAATTGTCGTTCTATCGATCATATCTGCATAATATGGTTAATAATATGAGTTAGATTGATAATAGTGAGTGTAATAAGTATAGTAATTATCGTTCTATCGATCATATAAGCATAATATGGCTAATAATATGAGTTAGATTGATAATACTAAGAGTAGTGAGTATAGTAATTCTCGTTCTATCGATCCTAAAAGCATAATATGGCTAATAATATGAGTTAGATTGATAATACTAAGAGTAGTGAGTATAGTAATTGTCGTTCTATCGATCATATAAGCATAATATGGCCAATAATATGAGGTAGATTGATAATAATAAGAGTAGTAAGTATAGTATTTGTCGTTCTATCGATCATATAAGCATAATATGGCTAATAATACGAGTTAGATTGATAATACTAAGAGTAGTGAGTATAGTAATTCTCATTCTATCGATCATATAAGCATAATATGGCTAATAATATGAGTTAGATTGATAATAATAACAGTAATGAGTATAGTAATTGTCGTTCTATCGATCATAATTGCATAATATGGTTAATAATATGAGTTAGATTGATAATAATAAGAGCAATGCGTATAGTAATTGTCGTACTATCGATCATATAAGCATAATATGGCTAATAATATGAGTTAGATTGATAATAATAAGTGTAATAAGTATAGTAATTGCCGTTCGATCGATCATATCTGCATAATATGGTTAATAATATGAGTTAGATTGATAATAATTAGAGTTATGAGTATAGTAATTGTCGTACTATCGATCATATAAGCATAATATGGCTAATAATGTGAGTTAGATTGATAATAGTGAGTACAATAAATATAGTAATTGTCGTTCTATCGCTCATATAAGCACAATATGGCTAATAATATGAGTTAGATTGATAATAATAAGAGTAATAAGTATAGTAATTGTCGTTCTATCGATCATATAAGCATAATATGGCTAATAATATGAGTTAGATTGATAATAATAAGTGTAATAAGTATAGTAATTGTCGTTCAATCGATCATATAAGCATAATATGGCTAATAATATGAGTTAGATTGATAATAATAAGAGTAATGAGTATAGTAATTGTAGCTCTATCGATCATATCTGCTTAATATGGTTAATAATATGAGTTAGATTGATAATAGTGAGTGTAATAAGTATAGTGAATGTCGTTCTATCGATCATATCAGCATAATACGGGTAATAATATGAGTTGGATTGATAATAATAAGAGTAATGAGTATAGTAATTGTAGGTCTATCGATCATATAAGCATAATATGGCTAATAATATGAGTCAGATTCATAATAATAACAGTAATGAGTATAGTAATTGTCGTTCTATCGATCATTTAAGCATAATATGGCGAATAATATGAGTTGGGTTGATAAAAGTAAGAATACTAAGTATAGTAATTGTCGTTCTATCGATCATATAAGCATAATAAGGCTAATAATATGAGTTAGAGTGATAATACTAAGAGTAGTGAGTACAGTAATTCTCATTCTATCGATCATATAAGCATAGTATGGCTAATAATATGAGTTAGATTGATAATAATAGGAGTAATAAGTATAGTAATTGTTGTTCTCTCGATCATATAAGCATAATATGGCTAATAATATGAGTTAGATTGATAATAATCAGAGTAGTAAGTATAGTATTTGTCGTTCTATCGATCATATAAGCATAATATGGCTAATAATACGAGTTAGATTGATAATAATAAGAGTAATAAGTATAGTAATTGTCGTTCTATCGATCATTTAACCATAATATGGCTAATAATATGAGTTAGATTATAATAATAAGAGTAATAAGTATAGTAATTGTCGTTCTATCGATAATATAAGCATAATATGGCTAATAATATGAGTTAGATTGACAATACTAAGAGTAGTGAGTATAGTAATTCTCGTTCTATCGATCATATAAGCATAATATGGCTAATAATATGAGTTAGATTGATAATACTAAGAGTAGTGAGTATAGTAATTCTCGTTCTATCGATCCTAAAAGCATAATATGGCTAATAATATGAGTTAGATTGATAATACTAAGAGTAGTGAGTATAGTAATTGTCGTTCTATCGATCATATAAGCATAATATGGCCAATAATATGAGGTAGATTGATAATAATAAGAGTAGTAAGTATAGTATTTGTCGTTCTATCGATCATATAAGCATAATATGGCTAATAATACGAGTTAGATTGATAATACTAAGAGTAGTGAGTATAGTAATTCTCATTCTATCGATCATATAAGCATAATATGGCTAATAATATGAGTTAGATTGATAATAATAAGAGTAATGAGTATAGTAATTGTCGTTCTATCGATCATAATTGCATAATATGGCTAATAATATGAGTTAGATTGATAATAATAAGAGCAATGCGTATAGTAATTGTCGTACTATCGATCATATAAGCATAATATGGCTAATAATATGAGTTAGATTGATAATAATAAGTGTAATAAGTATAGTAATTGCCGTTCGATCGATCATATCTGCATAATATGGTTAATAATATGAGTTAGATTGATAATAATTAGAGTAATGAGTATAGTAATTGTCGTACTATCGATCATATAAGCATAATATGGCTAATAATGTGAGTTAGATTGATAATAGTGAGTACAATAAATATAGTAATTGTCGTTCTATCGCTCATATAAGCACAATATGGCTAATAATATGAGTTAGATTGATAATAATAAGAGTAATAAGTATAGTAATTGTCGTTCTATCGATCATATAAGCATAATATGGCTAATAATATGAGTTAGATTGATAATAATAAGTGTAATAAGTATAGTAATTGTCGTTCAATCGATCATATAAGCATAATATGGCTAATAATATGAGTTAGATTGATAATAATAAGAGTAATGAGTATAGTAATTGTAGCTCTATCGATCATATCTGCTTAATATGGTTAATAATATGAGTTAGATTGATAATAGTGAGTGTAATAAGTATAGTGAATGTCGTTCTATCGATCATATCAGCATAATACGGGTAATAATATGAGTTGGATTGATAATAATAAGAGTAATGAGTATAGTAATTGTAGGTCTATCGATCATATAAGCATAATATGGCTAATAATATGAGTCAGATTCATAATAATAACAGTAATGAGTATAGTAATTGTCGTTCTATCGATCATTTAAGCATAATATGGCGAATAATATGAGTTGGGTTGATAAAAATAAGAATAATAAGTATAGTAATTGTCGTTCTATCGATCATATAAGCATAATAAGGCTAATAATATGAGTTAGAGTGATAATACTAAGAGTAGTGAGTACAGTAATTCTCATTCTATCGATCATATAAGCATAGTATGGCTAATAATATGAGTTAGATTGATAATAATAAGAGTAATAAGTATAGTAATTGTCGTTCTATCGATCATTTAACCATAATATGGCTAATAATATGAGTTAGATTGATAATAATAAGAGTAATAAGTATAGTAATTGTCGTTCTATCGATAATATAAGCATAATATGGCTAAAAATATGGGTTAGATTGATAATACTAAGAGTAGTGAGTATAGTAATTCTCGTTCTATCGATCATATAAGCATAATATGGCTAATAATATGAGTTAGATTGATAATAATAAGAGTAATGAGTATAGTAATTGTAGTTCTATCGATCATTTAAGCATAATATGGCTAATAATATGAGTTAGATTGATAATAATAAGAGTAATGAGCATAGTATTTGTCGTTCTATCGATCATATAAGCATAATATGGCTAATAATACGAGTTAGATTGATAATAATAAGAGTAATAAGTATAGTAATTGTCGTTCTATCGATCATTTAAGCACAATATGGCTAATAATATGAGTTAGATTGATAATAATAAGAGTAATAGGTACAGTAATTGTCGTTCTATCGATCATATAAGCATAATATGGCTAATAATATGAGTTAGATTGATAATAATAAGTGTAATAAGTATAGTAATTGTCGTTCTATCGATCATAATTGCATAATATGGTTAATAATATGAGTTAGATTGATAATAATAAGAGTAATAAGTATAGTATTTGTCGTTCTATCGATCATATAAGCATAATATGGCTAAGAATATGAGTTAGATTGATAACAATAAGAGTAATAAGTATAGTAATTGTCGTTCTATCGGTCATTTAAGCATAATATGGCTAATAATATGAGTCAGATTGATATTAATAACAGTAATAAGTATAGTAATTGTCGTTCTATCGATAATATAAGCATAATATGTCTAATAATATGAGTTAGATTGATAATACTAAGAGTAGTGAGTGTAGTAATTCTCGTTCTATCGATCATATAAGCATAATATGGCTAATAATATGAGTTAGATGGATAATACTAAGAGTAGTGAGTATAGTAATTGTCGTTCTATCGATCATATAAGCATAATATGGCTAATAATATGAGTTAGATTGATAATAATCAGAGTAGTAAGTATAGTATTTGTCGTTCTATCGATCATATAAGCATAATATGGCTAATAATACGAGTTAGATTGATAATAATAAGAGTAATAAGTATAGTAATTGTCGTTCTATCGATCATTTAACCATAATATGGCTAATAATATGAGTTAGATTGATAATAATAAGAGTAATAAGTATAGTATTTGTCGTTCTATCGATCATATAAGCATAATATGGCTAATAATACGAGTTAGATTGATAATAATAAGAGTAATAAGTATAGTAATTGTCGTTCTATCGATCATTTAAGCATAATATGGCTAATAATATGAGTTAGATTGATAATAATAACAGTAATAAGTATAGTAATTGTCGTTCTATCGATAATATAAGCATAATATGGCTAATAATATGAGTTAGATTGATAATACTAAGAGTAGTGAGTATAGTAATTCTCGTTCTATCGATCATATAAGCATAATATGGCTAATAATATGAGTTAGATTGATAATAATAAGAGTAATGAGTATAGTAATTGTAGTTCTATCGATCATTTAAGCATAATATGGCTAATAATATGAGTTAGATTGATAATAATAAGAGTAATGAGCATAGTATTTGTCGTTCTATCGATCATATAAGCATAATATGGCTAATAATACGAGTTAGATTGATAATAATAAGAGTAATAAGTATAGTAATTGTCGTTCTATCGATCATTTAAGCACAATATGGCTAATAATATGAGTTAGATTGATAATAATAAGAGTAATAGGTACAGTAATTGTCGTTCTATCGATCATATAAGCATAATATGGCTAATAATATGAGTTAGATTGATAATAATAAGTGTAATAAGTATAGTAATTGTCGTTCTATCGATCATAATTGCATAATATGGTTAATAATATGAGTTAGATTGATAATAATAAGAGTAATAAGTATAGTATTTGTCGTTCTATCGATCATATAAGCATAATATGGCTAAGAATATGAGTTAGATTGATAACAATAAGAGTAATAAGTATAGTAATTGTCGTTCTATCGGTCATTTAAGCATAATATGGCTAATAATATGAGTCAGATTGATAATAATAACAGTAATAAGTATAGTAATTGTCGTTCTATCGATAATATAAGCATAATATGTCTAATAATATGAGTTAGATTGATAATACTAAGAGTAGTGAGTGTAGTAATTCTCGTTCTATCGATCATATAAGCATAATATGGCTAATAATATGAGTTAGATGGATAATACTAAGAGTAGTGAGTATAGTAATTGTCGTTCTATCGATCATATAAGTATAATATGGCTAATAATATGAGTTAGATTGATAATAATCAGAGTAGTAAGTATAGTATTTGTCGTTCTATCGATCATATAAGCATAATATGGCTAATAATACGAGTTAGATTGATAATAATAAGAGTAATAAGTATAGTAATTGTCGTTCTATCGATCATTTAACCATAATATGGCTAATAATATGAGTTAGATTGATAATAATAAGAGTAATAAGTATAGTATTTGTCGTTCTATCGATCATATAAGCATAATATGGCTAATAATACGAGTTAGATTGATAATAATAAGAGTAATAAGTATAGTAATTGTCGTTCTATCGATCATTTAAGCATAATATGGCTAATAATATGAGTTAGATTGATAATAATAACAGTAATAAGTATAGTAATTGTCGTTCTATCGATAATATAAGCATAATATGGCTAATAATATGAGTTAGATTGATAATACTAAGAGTAGTGAGTATAGTAATTCTCGTTCTATCGATCATATAAGCATAATATGGCTAATAATATGAGTTAGATTGATAATAATAAGAGTAATGAGTATAGTAATTGTAGTTCTATCGATCATTTAAGCATAATATGGCTAATAATATGAGTTAGATTGATAATAATAAGTGTAATAAGTATAGTAATTGTCGTTCTATCGATCATAATTGCATAATATGGTTAATAATATGAGTTAGATTGATAATAATAAGAGTAATAAGTATAGTATTTGTCGTTCTATCGATCATATAAGCATAATATGGCTAAGAATATGAGTTAGATTGATAACAATAAGAGTAATAAGTATAGTAATTGTCGTTCTATCGGTCATTTAAGCATAATATGGCTAATAATATGAGTCAGATTGATAATAATAACAGTAATAAGTATAGTAATTGTCGTTCTATCGATAATATAAGCATAATATGTCTAATAATATGTGTTAGATTGATAATACTAAGAGTAGTGAGTATAGTAATTCTCGTTCTATCGATCATATAAGCATAATATGGCTAATAATATGAGTTAGATGGATAATACTAAGAGTAGTGAGTATAGTAATTGTCGTTCTATCGATCATATAAGCATAATATGGCTAATAATATGAGTTAGATTGATAATAATCAGAGTAGTAAGTATAGTATTTGTCGTTCTATCGATCATATAAGCATAATATGGCTAATAATACGAGTTAGATTGATAATAATAACAGTAATAAGTATAGTAATTGTCGTTCTATCGATAATATAAGCATAATATGGCTAATAATATGAGTTAGATTGATAATACTAAGAGTAGTGAGTATAGTAATTCTCGTTCTATCGATCATATAAGCATAATATGGCTAATAATATGAGTTAGATTGATAATAATAAGAGTAATGAGTATAGTAATTGTAGTTCTATCGATCATTTAAGCATAATATGGCTAATAATATGAGTTAGATTGATAATAATAAGAGTAATGAGTATAGTAATTGTAGTTCTATCGATCATATCTGCATAATATGGTTAATAATATGAGTTAGATTGATAATAATAAGAGTAATAAGTATAGTATTTGTCGTTCTATCGATCATAATTGCATAATATGGTTAATAATATGAGTTAGATTGATAATAATAAGAGTAATAAGTATAGTATTTGTCGTTCTATCGATCATATAAGCATAATATGGCTAAGAATATGAGTTAGATTGATAACAATAAGAGTAATAAGTATAGTAATTGTCGTTCTATCGGTCATTTAAGCATAATATGGCTAATAATATGAGTCAGATTGATAATAATAACAGTAATAAGTATAGTAATTGTCGTTCTATCGATAATATAAGCATAATATGTCTAATAATATGAGTTAGATTGATAATACTAAGAGTAGTGAGTATAGTAATTCTCGTTCTATCGATCATATAAGCATAATATGGCTAATAATATGAGTTAGATGGATAATACTAAGAGTAGTGAGTATAGTAATTGTCGTTCTATCGATCATATAAGCATAATATGGCTAATAATATGAGTTAGATTGATAATAATCAGAGTAGTAAGTATAGTATTTGTCGTTCTATCGATCATATAAGCATAATATGGCTAATAATACGAGTTAGATTGATAATAATAAGAGTAATAAGTATAGTAATTGTCGTTCTATCGATCATTTAACCATAATATGGCTAATAATATGAGTTAGATTGATAATAATAAGAGTAATAAGTATAGTATTTGTCGTTCTATCGATCATATAAGCATAATATGGCTAATAATACGAGTTAGATTGATAATAATAAGAGTAATAAGTATAGTAATTGTCGTTCTATCGATCATTTAAGCATAATATGGCTAATAATATGAGTTAGATTGATAATAATAACAGTAATAAGTATAGTAATTGTCGTTCTATCGATAATATATGCATAATATGGCTAATAATATGAGTTAGATTGATAATACTAAGAGTAGTGAGTATAGTAATTGTCGTTCTATCGATCATATAAGCATAATATGGCTAATAATATGAGTTAGATTGATAATAATAAGAGTAATGAGTATAGTAATTGTAGTTCTATCGATCATTTAAGCATAATATGGCTAATAATATGAGTTAGATTGATAATAATAAGAGTAATGAGTATAGTAATTGTCGTTCTATCGATCATTTAACCATAATATGGTTAATAATATGAGTTGGATTGATAATAATAAGAGTAATGAGTATAGTAATTGTAGTTCTATCGATCATATAAGCATAATGTGGCTAATAATATGAGTTAGATTCATAATAATTAGAGTAATAAGTATAGTAGTTGTCGTTCTATCGATCATATAAGCACAATATGGCTAATAATATGAGTTATATTGATAATAATAAGAGTAATAAGTATAGTAATTGTCGTTCTATCGATAATATAAGCATACTATGGCTAATAATATGAGTTAGATTGATAATACTAAGGGTAGTGAGTATAGTAATTCTCGTTCTATCGATCATTTAAGCATAATATGGCTAATAATATGAGTTAGATTGATAATAATAACAGTAATAAGTATAGTAATTGTCGTTCTATCGATAATATAAGCATAATATGGCTAATAATATGAGTAAGATTGATAATACTAAGAGCAGTGAGTATAGTAATTCTCGTTCTATCGATCATATAAGCATAATATGGCTAATAATATGAGTTAGATTGATAATAATAAGAGTAATGAGTATAGTAATTGTAGTTCTATCGATCATTTAAGCATAATATGGCTAATAATATGAGTTAGATTGATAATAATAAGTGTAATAAGTATAGTAATTGTCGTTCTATCGATCATAATTGCATAATATGGTTAATAATATGAGTTAGATTGATAATAATAAGAGTAATAAGTATAGTATTTGTCGTTCTATCGATCATATAAGCATAATATGGCTAAGAATATGAGTTAGATTGATAACAATAAGAGTAATAAGTATAGTAATTGTCGTTCTATCGGTCATTTAAGCATAATATGGCTAATAATATGAGTCAGATTGATAATAATAACAGTAATAAGTATAGTAATTGTCGTTCTATCGATAATATAAGCATAATATGTCTAATAATATGTGTTAGATTGATAATACTAAGAGTAGTGAGTATAGTAATTCTCGTTCTATCGATCATATAAGCATAATATGGCTAATAATATGAGTTAGATGGATAATACTAAGAGTAGTGAGTATAGTAATTGTCGTTCTATCGATCATATAAGCATAATATGGCTAATAATATGAGTTAGATTGATAATAATCAGAGTAGTAAGTATAGTATTTGTCGTTCTATCGATCATATAAGCATAATATGGCTAATAATACGAGTTAGATTGATAATAATAACAGTAATAAGTATAGTAATTGTCGTTCTATCGATAATATAAGCATAATATGGCTAATAATATGAGTTAGATTGATAATACTAAGAGTAGTGAGTATAGTAATTCTCGTTCTATCGATCATATAAGCATAATATGGCTAATAATATGAGTTAGATTGATAATAATAAGAGTAATGAGTATAGTAATTGTAGTTCTATCGATCATTTAAGCATAATATGGCTAATAATATGAGTTAGATTGATAATAATAAGAGTAATGAGTATAGTAATTGTAGTTCTATCGATCATATCTGCATAATATGGTTAATAATATGAGTTAGATTGATAATAATAAGAGTAATAAGTATAGTATTTGTCGTTCTATCGATCATAATTGCATAATATGGTTAATAATATGAGTTAGATTGATAATAATAAGAGTAATAAGTATAGTATTTGTCGTTCTATCGATCATATAAGCATAATATGGCTAAGAATATGAGTTAGATTGATAACAATAAGAGTAATAAGTATAGTAATTGTCGTTCTATCGGTCATTTAAGCATAATATGGCTAATAATATGAGTCAGATTGATAATAATAACAGTAATAAGTATAGTAATTGTCGTTCTATCGATAATATAAGCATAATATGTCTAATAATATGAGTCAGATTGATAATACTAAGAGTAGTGAGTATAGTAATTCTCGTTCTATCGATCATATAAGCATAATATGGCTAATAATATGAGTTAGATGGATAATACTAAGAGTAGTGAGTATAGTAATTGTCGTTCTATCGATCATATAAGCATAATATGGCTAATAATATGAGTTAGATTGATAATAATCAGAGTAGTAAGTATAGTATTTGTCGTTCTATCGATCATATAAGCATAATATGGCTAATAATACGAGTTAGATTGATAATAATAAGAGTAATAAGTATAGTAATTGTCGTTCTATCGATCATTTAACCATAATATGGCTAATAATATGAGTTAGATTGATAATAATAAGAGTAATAAGTATAGTATTTGTCGTTCTATCGATCATATAAGCATAATATGGCTAATAATACGAGTTAGATTGATAATAATAAGAGTAATAAGTATAGTAATTGTCGTTCTATCGATCATTTAAGCATAATATGGCTAATAATATGAGTTAGATTGATAATAATAACAGTAATAAGTATAGTAATTGTCGTTCTATCGATAATATAAGCATAATATGGCTAATAATATGAGTTAGATTGATAATACTAAGAGTAGTGAGTATAGTAATTGTCGTTCTATCGATCATATAAGCATAATATGGCTAATAATATGAGTTAGATTGATAATAATAAGAGTAATGAGTATAGTAATTGTAGTTCTATCGATCATTTAAGCATAATATGGCTAATAATATGAGTTAGATTGATAATAATAAGAGTAATGAGTATAGTAATTGTAGTTCTATCGATCATATCTGCATAATATGGTTAATAATATGAGTTAGATTGATAATAATAAGAGTAATAAGTATAGTATTTGTCGTTCTATCGATCATATAAGCATAATATGGCTAAGAATATGAGTTAGATTGATAATAATAAGAGTAATAAGTATAGTAATTGTCGTTCTATCGGTCATTTAAGCATAATATGGCTAATAATATGAGTCAGATTGATAATAATAACAGTAATAAGTATAGTAATTGTCGTTCTATCGATAATATAAGCATAATATGGCTAATAATATGAGTTAGATTGATAATACTAAGAGTAGTGAGTATAGTAATTCTCGTTCTATCGATCATATAAGCATAATATGGCTAATAATATGAGTTAGATTGATAATACTAAGAGTAGTGAGTATAGTAATTGTCGTTCTATCGATCATATAAGCATAATATGGCTAATAATATGAGTTAGATTGATAATAATCAGAGTAGTAAGTATAGTATTTGTCGTTCTATCGATCATATAAGCATAATATGGCTAATAATACGAGTTAGATTGATAATAATAAGAGTAATAAGTATAGTAATTGTCGTTCTATCGATCATTTAACCATAATATGGTTAATAATATGAGTTGGATTGATAATAATAAGAGTAATGAGTATAGTAATTGTAGTTCTATCGATCATATAAGCATAATGTGGCTAATAATATGAGTTAGATTCATAATAATTAGAGTAATAAGTATAGTAATTGTCGTTCTATCGATCATATAAGCACAATATGGCTAATAATATGAGTTATATTGATAATAATAAGAGTAATAAGTATAGTAATTGTCGTTCTATCGATAATATAAGCATACTATGGCTAATAATATGAGTTAGATTGATAATACTAAGGGTAGTGAGTATAGTAATTCTCGTTCTATCGATCATTTAAGCATAATATGGCTAATAATATGAGTTAGATTGATAATAATAACAGTAATAAGTATAGTAATTGTCGTTCTATCGATAATATAAGCATAATATGGCTAATAATATGAGTAAGATTGATAATACTAAGAGCAGTGAGTATAGTAATTCTCGTTCTATCGATCATATAAGCATAATATGGCTAATAATATGAGTTAGATTGATAATAATAAGAGTAATGAGTATAGTAATTGTAGTTCTATCGATCATTTAAGCATAATATGGCTAATAATATGAGTTAGATTGATAATAATAAGAGTAATGAGTATAGTAATTGTAGTTCTATCGATCATATCTGCATAATATGGTTAATAATATGAGTTAGATTGATAATAATAAGAGTAATGAGTATAGTAATTGTAGTTCTATCGATCATATCTGCATAATATGGTTAATAATATGAGTTGGATTGATAATAATAAGAGTAATAAGTATAGTAATTGTCGTTCTATCGATCATTTAACCATAATATGGCTAATAATATGAGGTAGATAGATAATAATAAGAGTAGTAAGTATAGTATTTGTCGTTCTATCGATCATATAAGCATAATATGGCTAATAATACGAGTTAGATTGATAATAGTAAGAGTAATAAGTATAGTAATTGTCGTTCTATCGATAATATAAGCATACTATGGCTAATAATATGAGTTAGATTGATAATACTAAGGGTAGTGAGTATAGTAACTCTCGTTCTATCGATCATATAAGCATAATATGGCTAATAATATGAGTTGGATTGATAATAATAAGAGTAATAAGTATAGTAATTGTCGTTCTATCGATCATATAAGCATAATATGGTTAATAATATGAGTTAGATTGATAATAGTGAGTGTAATAAGTATAGTAATTGTCGTTCTATCGATCATATAAGCATAATATGGCTAATAATATGAGTTAGATTGATAATACTAAGAGTAGTGAGTATAGTAATTCTCGTTCTATCGATCCTAAAAGCATAATATGGCTAATAATATGAGTTAGATTGATAATACTAAGAGTAGTGAGTATAGTAATTGTCGTTCTATCGATCATATAAGCATAATATGGCCAATAATATGAGGTAGATTGATAATAATAAGAGTAGTAAGTATAGTATTTGACGTTCTATCGATCATATAAGCATAATATGGCTAATAATACGAGTTAGATTGATAATAGTAAGAGTAATAAGTATAGTAATTGTCGTTCTATCGATCATTTAACCATAATATGGCTAATAATATGAGTTAGATTGATAATAATAAGAGTAGTAAGTATAGTATTTGTCGTTCTATCGATAATATAAGCATAATATGGCTAATAATATGAGTTAGATTGATAATACTAAGAGTAGTGAGTATAGTAATTCTCGTTCTATCGATCATATAAGCATAATATGGCTAATAATATGAGTTAGATTGCTAATAATAAGAGTAATGAGAATAGTAATTGTAGTTCTATCGATCATTTAAGCATAATATGGCTAATAATATGAGTTAGATTGATAATAATAAGAGTAATGAGTATAGTAATTGTCGTTCTATCGATCATATAAGCAGAATATGGCTAATAATATGAGTTAGATTGATAACAATAAGAGTAATAAGTATAGTAATTGTCGTTCTATCGATAATATAAGCATACTATGGCTAATAATATGAGTTAGATTGATAATACTAAGGGTAGTGAGTATAGTAATTCTCGTTCTATCGATCATATAAGCATAATATGTCTAATAATATGAGTTGGATTGATAATAATAAGAGTAGTGAGTATAGTAATTCTCATTCTATCGATCATATAAGCATAATATGGCTAATAATATGAGTTAGATTGATAATAATAAGAGTAATGAGTATAGTAATTGTCGTTCTATCGATCATAATTGCATAATATGGTTAATAATATGAGTTAGATTAATAATAATAAGAGCAATGCGTATAGTAATTGTCGTACTATCGATCATATAAGCATAATATGGCTAATAATATGAGTTAGATTGATAATAATAAGTGTAATAAGTATAGTAATTGTCGTTCGATCGATCATATCTGCATAATATGGTTAATAATATGAGTTAGATTGATAATAATTAGAGTAATGAGTATAGTAATTGTCGTACTATCGATCATATAAGCATAATATGGCTAATAATGTGAGTTAGATTGATAATAGTGAGTGCAATAAATATAGTAATTGTCGTTCTATCGCTCATATAAGCACAATATGGCTAATAATATGAGTTAGATTGATAATAATAAGAGTAATAAGTATAGTAATTGTCGTTCTATCGATCATATAAGCATAATATGGCTAATAATATGAGTTAGATTGATAATAATAAGTGTAATAAGTATAGTAATTGTCGTTCTATCGATCATATAAGCATAATATGGCTAATAATATGAGTTAGATTGATAATAATAAGAGTAATGAGTATAGTAATTGTAGTTCTATCGATCATATCTGCATAATATGGTTAATAATATGAGTTAGATTGATAATAATAAGAGTAATGAGTATAGTAATTGTAGTTCTATCGATCATATCTGCATAATATGGTTAATAATATGAGTTGGATTGATAATAATAAGAGTAATAAGTATAGTAATTGTCGTTCTATCGATCATTTAACCATAATATGGCTAATAATATGAGGTAGATTGATAATAATAAGAGTAGTAAGTATAGTATTTGTCGTTCTATCGATCATATAAGCATAATATGGCTAATAATACGAGTTAGATTGATAATACTAAGAGTAGTGAGTATAGTAATTGTCGTTCTATCGATCATATAAGCATAATATGGCCAATAATATGAGGTAGATTGATAATAATAAGAGTAGTAAGTATAGTATTTGACGTTCTATCGATCATATAAGCATAATATGGCTAATAATACGAGTTAGATTGATAATAGTAAGAGTAATAAGTATAGTAATTGTCGTTCTATCGATCATTTAACCATAATATGGCTAATAATATGAGTTAGATTGATAATAATAAGAGTAATAAGTATAGTATTTGTCGTTCTATCGATCATATAAGCTTAATATGGCTAATAATACGAGATAGATTGATAATAATAAGAGTAATAAGTATAGTAATTGTCGTTCTATCGATCATTTAAGCATAATATGGCTAATAATATGAGTTAGATTGATAATAATAACAGTAATAAGTATAGTAATTGTCGTTCTATCGATAATATAAGCATACTATGGCTAATAATATGAGTTAGATTGATAATACTAAGGGTAGTGAGTATAGTAACTCTCGTTCTATCGATCATATAAGCATAATATGGCTAATAATATGAGTTGGATTGATAATAATAAGAGTAATAAGTATAGTAATTGTCGTTCTATCGATCATATAAGCATAATATGGTTAATAATATGAGTTAGATTGATAATACTAAGAGTAGTGAGTATAGTAATTCTCATTCTATCGATCATATAAGCATAATATGGCTAATAATATGAGTTAGATAGATAATAATAAGAGTAATGAGTATAGTAATTGTAGTTCTATCGATCATATCTGCATAATATGGTTAATAATATGAGTTAGATTCATAATAATAACAGTAATAAGTATAGTAATTGTCGTTCTATCGATCATATAAGCATAATATGGCTAATAATATGAGTTAGATTGATAATACTAAGAGTAGTGAGTATAGTAATTCTCGTTCTATCGATCCTAAAAGCATAATATGGCTAATAATATGAGTTAGATTGATAATACTAAGAGTAGTGAGTATAGTAATTGTCGTTCTATCGATCATATAAGCATAATATGGCCAATAATATGAGGTAGATTGATAATAATAAGAGTAGTAAGTATAGTATTTGTCGTTCTATCGATCATATAAGCATAATATGGCTAATAATACGAGTTAGATTGATAATAGTAAGAGTAATAAGTATAGTAATTGTCGTTCTATCGATCATTTAACCATAATATGGCTAATAATATGAGTTAGATTGATAATAATAAGAGTAATAAGTATAGTATTTGTCGTTCTATCGATCATATAAGCATAATATGGCTAATAATACGAGATAGATTGATAATAATAAGTGTAATAAGTATAGTAATTGTCGTTCTATCGATCATTTAAGCATAATATGGCTAATAATATGAGTTAGATTGATAATAATAACAGTAATAAGTATAGTAATTGTCGTTCTATCGATAATATAAGCATAATATGGCTAATAATATGAGTTAGATTGATAATACTAAGAGTAGTGAGTATAGTAATTGTCGTTCTATCGATCATATAAGCATAATATGGCTAATAATATGAGTTAGATTGATAATAATCAGAGTAGTAAGTATAGTATTTGTCGTTCTATCGATCATATAAGCATAATATGGCTAATAATACGAGTTAGATTGATAATAATAAGAGCAATAAGTATAGTAATTGTCGTTCTATCGATCATTTAACCATAATATGGCTAATAATATGAGTTAGATTGATAATAATAAGAGTAATAAGTATAGTATTTGTCGTTCTATCGATCATATAAGCATAATATGGCTAATAATACGAGTTAGATTGATAATAATAAGAGTAATAAGTATAGTAATTGTCGTTCTATCGATCATTTAAGCATAATATGGCTAATAATGTGAGTTAGATTGATAATAGTGAGTGCAATAAATATAGTAATTGTCGTTCTATCGCTCATATAAGCACAATATGGCTAATAATATGAGTTAGATTGATAATAATAAGAGTAATAAGTATAGTAATTGTCGTTCTATCGATCATATAAGCATAATATGGCTAATAATATGAGTTAGATTGATAATAATAAGTGTAATAAGTATAGTAATTGTCGTTCTATCGATCATATAAGCATAATATGGCTAATAATATGAGTTAGATTGATAATAATAAGAGTAATGAGTATAGTAATTGTAGTTCTATCGATCATATCTGCATAATATGGTTAATAATATGAGTTAGATTGATAATAATAAGAGTAATGAGTATAGTAATTGTAGTTCTATCGATCATATCTGCATAATATGGTTAATAATATGAGTTGGATTGATAATAATAAGAGTAATAAGTATAGTAATTGTCGTTCTATCGATCATTTAACCATAATATGGCTAATAATATGAGGTAGATTGATAATAATAAGAGTAGTAAGTATAGTATTTGTCGTTCTATCGATCATATAAGCATAATATGGCTAATAATACGAGTTAGATTGATAATACTAAGAGTAGTGAGTATAGTAATTGTCGTTCTATCGATCATATAAGCATAATATGGCCAATAATATGAGGTAGATTGATAATAATAAGAGTAGTAAGTATAGTATTTGACGTTCTATCGATCATATAAGCATAATATGGCTAATAATACGAGTTAGATTGATAATAGTAAGAGTAATAAGTATAGTAATTGTCGTTCTATCGATCATTTAACCATAATATGGCTAATAATATGAGTTAGATTGATAATAATAAGAGTAATAAGTATAGTATTTGTCGTTCTATCGATCATATAAGCATAATATGGCTAATAATACGAGATAGATTGATAATAATAAGAGTAATAAGTATAGTATTTGACGTTCTATCGATCATGTAAGCATAATATGGCTAATAATACGAGTTAGATTGATAATAGTAAGAGTAATAAGTATAGTAATTGTCGTTCTATCGATCATTTAACCATAATATGGCTAATAATATGAGTTAGATTGATAATAATAAGAGTAATAAGTATAGTATTTGTCGTTCTATCGATCATATAAGCATAATATGGCTAATAATATGAGTTAGATTGATAATAATAAGAGTAATGAGTATAGTAATTGTAGTTCTATCGATCATATCTGCATAATATGGTTAATAATATGAGTTAGATTGATAATAATAAGAGTAATGAGTATAGTAATTGTAGTTCTATCGATCATATCTGCATAATATGGTTAATAATATGAGTTGGATTGATAATAATAAGAGTAATAAGTATAGTAATTGTCGTTCTATCGATCATTTAAGCATAATATGGCTAATAATATGAGTTAGATTGATAATAATAACAGTAATAAGTATAGTAATTGTCGTTCTATCGATCATATAAGCATAATATGGTTAATAATATGAGTTAGATTGATAATACTAAGAGTAGTGAGTATAGTAATTCTCATTCTATCGATCATATAAGCATAATATGGCTAATAATATGAGTTAGATAGATAATAATAAGAGTAATGAGTATAGTAATTGTAGTTCTATCGATCATATCTGCATAATATGGTTAATAATATGAGTTAGATTCATAATAATAACAGTAATAAGTATAGTAATTGTCGTTCTATCGATCATATAAGCATAATATGGCTAATAATATGAGTTAGATTGATAATACTAAGAGTAGTGAGTATAGTAATTCTCGTTCTATCGATCCTAAAAGCATAATATGGCTAATAATATGAGTTAGATTGATAATACTAAGAGTAGTGAGTATAGTAATTGTCGTTCTATCGATCATATAAGCATAATATGGCCAATAATGTGAGGTAGATTGATAATAATAAGAGTAGTAAGTATAGTATTTGTCGTTCTATCGATCATATAAGCATAATATGGCTAATAATACGAGTTAGATTGATAATAGTAAGAGTAATAAGTATAGTAATTGTCGTTCTATCGATCATTTAACCATAATATGGCTAATAATATGAGTTAGATTGATAATAATAAGAGTAATAAGTATAGTATTTGTCGTTCTATCGATCATATAAGCATAATATGGCTAATAATACGAGATAGATTGATAATAATAAGAGTAATAAGTATAGTAATTGTCGTTCTATCGATCATTTAAGCATAATATGGCTAATAATATGAGTTAGATTGATAATAATAACAGTAATAAGTATAGTAATTGTCGTTCTATCGATAATATAAGCATAATATGGCTAATAATATGAGTTAGATTGATAATACTAAGAGTAGTGAGTATAGTAATTGTCGTTCTATCGATCATATAAGCATAATATGGCTAATAATATGAGTTAGATTGATAATAATCAGAGTAGTAAGTATAGTATTTGTCGTTCTATCGATCATATAAGCATAATATGGCTAATAATACGAGTTAGATTGATAATAATAAGAGCAATAAGTATAGTAATTGTCGTTCTATCGATCATTTAACCATAATATGGCTAATAATATGAGTTAGATTGATAATAATAAGAGTAATAAGTATAGTATTTGTCGTTCTATCGATCATATAAGCATAATATGGCTAATAATACGAGTTAGATTGATAATAATAAGAGTAATAAGTATAGTAATTGTCGTTCTATCGATCATTTAAGCATAATATGGCTAATAATATGAGTTAGATTGATAATAATAACAGTAATAAGTATAGTAATTGTCGTTCTATCAATAATATAAGCATAATATGGCTAATAATATGAGTAAGATTGATAATACTAAGAGCAGTGAGTATAGTAATTCTCGTTCTATCGATCATATAAGCATAATATGGCTAATAATATGAGTTAGATTGATAATAATAAGAGTACTGAGTATAGTAATTGTAGTTCTATCGATCATTTAAGCATAATATGGCTAATAATATGAGTTAGATTGATAATAATAAGAGTAATGAGTATGGTAATTGTAGTTCTATCGATCATATCTGCATAATATGGTTAATAATATAAGTTAGATTGATAATAATAAGAGTAATGAGTATAGTAATTGTAGTTCTATCGATCATATCTGCATAATATGGTTAATAATATGAGTTGGATTGATAATAATAAGAGTAATAAGTATAGTAATTGTCGTTCTATCGATCATTTAACCATAATATGGCTAATAATATGAGGTAGATTGATAATAATAAGAGTAGTAAGTATAGTATTTGTCGTTCTATCGATCATATAAGCATAATATGGCTAATAATACGAGATAGATTGATAATAATAAGAGTAATAAGTATAGTAATTGTCGTTCTATCGATCATTTAAGCATAATATGGCTAATAATATGAGTTAGATTGATAATAATAAGAGTACTGAGTATAGTAATTGTAGTTCTATCGATCATTTAAGCATAATATGGCTAATAATATGAGTTAGATTGATAATAATAAGAGTAATGAGTATGGTAATTGTAGTTCTATCGATCATATCTGCATAATATGGTTAATAATATAAGTTAGATTGATAATAATAAGAGTAATGAGTATAGTAATTGTAGTTCTATCGATCATATCTGCATAATATGGCTAATAATACGAGTTAGATTGATAATAATAAGAGTAATAAGTATAGTAATTGTCGTTCTATCGATCATTTAAGCATAATATGGCTAATAATATGAGTTAGATTGATAATAATAACAGTAATAAGTATAGTAATTGTCGTTCTATCAATAATATAAGCATAATATGGCTAATAATATGAGTAAGATTGATAATACTAAGAGCAGTGAGTATAGTAATTCTCGTTCTATCGATCATATAAGCATAATATGGCTAATAATATGAGTTAGATTGATAATAATAAGAGTACTGAGTATAGTAATTGTAGTTCTATCGATCATTTAAGCATAATATGGCTAATAATATGAGTTAGATTGATAATAATAAGAGTAATGAGTATAGTAATTGTAGTTCTATCGATCATATCTGCATAATATGGTTAATAATATAAGTTAGATTGATAATAATAAGAGTAATGAGTATAGTAATTGTAGTTCTATCGATCATATCTGCATAATATGGTTAATAATATGAGTTGGATTGATAATAATAAGAGTAATAAGTATAGTAATTGTCGTTCTATCGATCATTTAACCATAATATGGCTAATAATATGAGGTAGATTGATAATAATAAGAGTAGTAAGTATAGTATTTGTCGTTCTATCGATCATATAAGCATAATATGGCTAATAATACGAGTTAGATTGATAATACTAAGAGTAGTGAGTATAGTAATTGTCGTTCTATCGATCATATAAGCATAATATGGCCAATAATATGAGGTAGATTGATAATAATAAGAGTAGTAAGTATAGTATTTGACGTTCTATCGATCATATAAGCATAATATGGCTAATAATACGAGTTAGATTGATAATAGTAAGAGTAATAAGTATAGTAATTGTCGTTCTATCGATCATTTAACCATAATCTGGCTAATAATATGAGTTAGATTGATAATAATAAGAGTAATAAGTATAGTATTTGTCGTTCTATCGATCATATAAGCATAATATGGCTAATAATACGAGATAGATTGATAATAATAAGAGTAATAAGTATAGTAATTGTCGTTCTATCGATCATTTAAGCATAATATGGCTAATAATATGAGTTAGATTGATAATAATAACAGTAATAAGTATAGTAATTGTCGTTCTATCGATAATATAAGCATACTATGGCTAATAATATGAGTTAGATTGATAATACTAAGGGTAGTGAGTATAGTAACTCTCGTTCTATCGATCATATAAGCATAATATGGCTAATAATATGAGTTGGATTGATAATAATAAGAGTAATAAGTATAGTAATTGTCGTTCTATCGATCATATAAGCATAATATGGTTAATAATATGAGTTAGATTGATAATACTAAGAGTAGTGAGTATAGTAATTCTCATTCTATCGATCATATAAGCATAATATGGCTAATAATATGAGTTAGATAGATAATAATAAGAGTAATGAGTATAGTAATTGTAGTTCTATCGATCATATCTGCATAATATGGTTAATAATATGAGTTAGATTCATAATAATAACAGTAATAAGTATAGTAATTGTCGTTATATCGATCATATAACCATAATATGGCTAATAGCACGAGTTAGATTGATAATAATAAGAGTAATGAGTATAGTAATTGTCGTTCTATCGATCATATCTGCATAATATGGTTAATAATATGAGTTAGATTGATAATAGTGAGTGTAATAAGTATAGTAATTGTCGTTCTATCGATCATTTAAGCATAATATGGCTAATAATATGAGTTAGATTGATAATAATAACAGTAATAAGTATAGTAATTGTCGTTCTATCGATAATATAAGCATAATATGGCTAATAATATGAGTTAGATTGATAATACTAAGAGTAGTGAGTGTAGTAATTCTCATTCTATCGATCATATAAGCATAATATGGCTAATAATATGAGTTAGATAGATAATAATAAGAGTAATGAGTATAGTAATTGTAGTTCTATCGATCATATCTGCATAATATGGTTAATAATATGAGTTAGATTCATAATAATAACAGTAATAAGTATAGTAATTGTCGTTATATCGATCATATAACCATAATATGGCTAATAGCACGAGTTAGATTGATAATAATAAGAGTAATGAGTATAGTAATTGTCGTTCTATCGATCATATCTGCATAATATGGTTAATAATATGAGTTAGATTGATAATAGTGAGTGTAATAAGTATAGTAATTGTCGTTCTATCGATCATATAAGCATAATATGGCTAATAATATGAGTTAGATTGATAATACTAAGAGTAGTGAGTATAGTAATTCTCGTTCTATCGATCCTAAAAGCATAATATGGCTAATAATATGAGTTAGATTGATAATACTAAGAGTAGTGAGTATAGTAATTGTCGTTCTATCGATCATATAAGCATAATATGGCCAATAATATGAGGTTGATTGATAATAATAAGAGTAGTAAGTATAGTATTTGACGTTCTATCGATCATATAAGCATAATATGGCTAATAATACGAGTTAGATTGATAATAGTAAGAGTAATAAGTATAGTAATTGTCGTTCTATCGATCATTTAACCATAATATGGCTAATAATATGAGTTAGATTGATAATAATAAGAGTAATAAGTATAGTATTTGTCGTTCTATCGATCATATAAGCATAATATGGCTAATAATACGAGATAGATTGATAATAATAAGAGTAATAAGTATAGTAATTGTCGTTCTATCGATCATTTAAGCATAATATGGCTAATAATATGAGTTAGATTGATAATAATAACAGTAATAAGTATAGTAATTGTCGTTCTATCGATAATATAAGCATAATATGGCTACTAATATGAGTTAGATTGATAATACTAAGAGTAGTGAGTATAGTAATTCTCGTTCTATCGATCATATAAGCATAATATGGCTAATAATATGAGTTAGATTGCTAATAACAAGAGTAATGAGAATAGTAATTGTAGTTCTATCGATCATTTAAGCATAATATGGCTAATAATATGAGTTAGATTGATAATAATAAGAGTAATGAGTATAGTAATTGTCGTTCTATCGATCATATAAGCAGAATATGGCTAATAATATGAGTTAGATTGATAACAATAAGAGTAATAAGTATAGTAATTGTCGTTCTATCGATAATATAAGCATACTATGGCTAATAATATGAGTTAGATTGATAATACTAAGGGTAGTGAGTATAGTAATTCTCGTTCTATCGATCATATAAGCATAATATGGCTAATAATATGAGTTGGATTGATAATAATAAGAGTAGTGAGTATAGTAATTCTCATTCTATCGATCATATAAGCATAATATGGCTAATAATATGAGTTAGATTGATAATAATAAGAGTAATGAGTATAGTAATTGTCGTTCTATCGATCATAATTGCATAATATGGTTAATAATATGAGTTAGATTGATAATAATAAGAGCAATGCGTATAGTAATTGTCGTACTATCGATCATATAAGCATAATATGGCTAATAATATGAGTTAGATTGATAATAATAAGTGTAATAAGTATAGTAATTGTCGTTCGATCGATCATATCTGCATAATATGGTTAATAATATGAGTTAGATTGATAATAATAAGAGTAATAAGTATAGTAATTGTCGTTCTATCGATCATATAAGCATAATATGGCTAATAATATGAGTTAGATTGATAATAATAAGAGTAATGAGTATAGTAATTGTAGCTCTATCGATCATATCTGCTTAATATGGTTAATAATATGAGTTAGATTGATAATAGTGAGTGTAATAAGTATAGTGAATGTCGTTCTATCGATCATATCAGCATAATACGGGTAATAATATGAGTTGGATTGATAATAATAAGAGTAATGAGTATAGTAATTGTAGGTCTATCGATCATATAAGCATAATATGGCTAATAATATGAGTCAGATTCATAATAATAACAGTAATGAGTATAGTAATTGTCGTTCTATCGATCATTTAAGCATAATATGGCGAATAATATGAGTTGGGTTGATAAAAATAAGAATAATAAGTATAGTAATTGTCGTTCTATCGATCATATAAGCATAACAAGGCTAATAATATGAGTTAGAGTGATAATACTAAGAGTAGTGAGTACAGTAATTCTCATTCTATCGATCATATAAGCATAGTATGGCTAATAATATGAGTTAGATTGATAATAATAAGAGTAATAAGTATAGTATTTGTCGTTCTATCGATCATATAAGCACAATATGGCTAATAATATGAGTTAGATTGATAATAATAAGAGTAATAAGTATAGTAATTGTCGTTCTATCGATCATATAAGCATAATATGGCTAATAATATGAGTTAGATTGATAATAATAAGTGTAATAAGTATAGTAATTGTCGTTCTATCGATCATAATTGCATAATATGGTTAATAATATGAGTTAGATTGATAATAATAAGAGCAATGCGTATAGTAATTGTCGTACTATCGATCATATAAGCATAATATGGCTAATAATATGAGTTAGATTGATAATAATAAGTGTAATAAGTATAGTAATTGTCGTTCGATCGATCATATCTGTATAATATGGTTAATAATATGAGTTAGATTGATAATAATAAGAGTAATGAGTATAGTAATTGTCGTACTATCGATCATTTAAGCATAATATGGCTAATAATGTGAGTTAGATTGATAATAATGAGTGCAATAAATATAGTAATTGTCGTTCTTTCGCTCATATAAGCACAATATGGCTAATAATATGAGTTAGATTGATATTAATAAGAGTAATAAGTATAGTAATTGTCGTTCTATCGATCATATAAGCATAATATGGCTAATAATATGAGTTACATTGATAATAATAAGTGTAATAAGTATAGTAATTGTCGTTCTATCGATCATATAAGCATAATATGGCTAATAATATGAGTTAGATTGATAATACTAAGAGTAGTGAGTATAGTAATTCTTGTTCTATCGATCATATAAGCATAATATGGCTAATAATATGAGTTAGATTGATAATAATAAGAGTAATGAGTATAGTAATTGTAGTTCTATCGATCATTTAAGCATAATATGGCTAATAATATGAGTTAGATTGATAATAATAAGAGTAATGAGTATAGTAATTGTAGTTCTATCGATCATATCTGCATAATATGGTTAATAATATGAGTTAGATTGATAATAATAAGAGTAATAAGTATAGTATTTGTCGTTCTATCGATCATATAAGCATAATATGGCTAAGAATATGAGTTAGATTGATAATAATAAGAGTAATAAGTATAGTAATTGTCGTTCTATCGATAATATAAGCGTAATATGGCTAATAATATGAGTTAGAGTAATAATACTAAGAGTAGTGAGTACAGTAATTCTCATTCTATCGATCATATAAGCATAATATGGCTAATAATATGAGTTGGATTGATAATAATAAGAGTAATAAGTATAGTAATTGTCGTTCTATCGATAATATAAGCATAATATGGCTAACAATATGAGTTAGATTGATAATACTAAGAGTAGTGAGTATAGTAATTGTCGTTCTATCGATCATATAAGCATAATATGGCTAATAATATGAGTTAGATTGATAATAATAAGAGTAGTAAGTATAGTATTTGTCGTTCTATCGATCATATAAGCATAATATGGCTAATAATACGAGTTAGATTGATAATAATAAGAGTAATAAGTATAGCAATTGTCGTTCTATCGATCATATAAGCAGAATATGGCTAATAATATGAGTTATATTGATAATAATAAGAGTAATAAGTATAGTAATTGTCGTTCTATCGATAATATAAGCATACTATGGCTAATAATATGAGTTAGATTGATAATACTAAGGGTAGTGAGTATAGTAATTCTCGTTCTATCGATCATATAAGCATAATATGGCTAATAATATGAGTTGGATTGATAATAATAAGAGTAATAAGTATAGTAATTGTCGTTCTATCGATCATATAAGCATAATATGGCTAATAATATGAGTTAGATTGATAATACTAAGAGTAGTGAGTATAGTAATTCTCAATCTATCGATCATTTAAGCACAATATGGCTAATAATATGAGTTAGATTGATAATAATAAGAGCAATGCGTATAGTAATTGTCGTACTATCGATCATATCTGCATAATATGGTTAATAATATGAGTTAGATTGATAATAATAAGAGTAATGAGTATAGTAATTGTCGTACTATCGATCATGTAAGCATAATATGGCTAATAATACGAGTTAGATTGATAATAATAAGAGTAATAAGTATAGTACTTGTCGTTCTATCGATCATATAAGCATAATATGGCTAATAATACGAGTTAGATTGATAATAATAAGAGTAATAAGTATAGTAATTGTCGTTCTATCGATCATTTAAGCATAATATGGCTAATAATATGAGTTAGATTGATAATAATAACAGTAATAAGTATAGTAATTGTCGTTCTATCGATAATATAAGCATAATATGGCTAATAATATGAGTTAGATTGATAATACTAAGAGTAGTGAGTATAGTAATTCTCGTTCTATCGATCATATAAGCATAATATGGCTAATAATATGAGTTAGATTGATAATAATAAGAGTAACGAGTATAGTAATTGTCGTTCTATCGGTCATTTAAGCATAATATGGCTAATAATATGAGTCAGATTGATAATAATAGCAGTAATAAGTATAGTAATTGTCGTTCTATCGATAATATAAGCATAATATGGCTAATAATATGAGTTAGATTGATAATACTAAGAGTAGTGAGTATAGTAATTCTCGTTCTATCGATCATATAAGCATAATATGGCTAATAATATGAGTTAGATTGATAATACTAAGAGTAGTGAGTATAGTAATTGTCGTTCTATCGATCATATAAGCAAAATTAAGGCTAATAATATGAGTTAGATTGATAATAATCAGAGTAGTAAGTATAGTATTTGTCGTTCTATCGATCATATAAGCATAATATGGCTAATAATACGAGTTAGATTGATAATAATAAGAGTAATAAGTATAGTAATTGTCGTTCTATCGATCATTTAACCATAATATGGCTAATAATATGAGTTAGATTGATAATAATAAGAGTAATAAGTATAGTAATTGTCGTTCTATCGATAATATAAGCATAATATGGCTAATAATATGAGTTAGATTGATAATACTAAGAGTAGTCAGTATAGTAATTGTCGTTCTATCGATCATATAAGCATAATATGGCTAATAATATGAGTTAGATTGATAATAATAAGAGTAATGAGTATAGTAATTGTAGTTCTATCGATCATATCTGCATAATATGGTTAATAATATGAGTTGGATTGATAATAATAAGAGTAATGAGTATAGTAATTGTAGTTCTATCGATCATATAAGCATAATGTGGATAATAATATGAGTTAGATTGATAATAATAAGTGTAATAAGTATAGTAATTGTCGTTCTATCGATCATAATTGCATAATATGGTTAATAATATGAGTTAGATTGATAATAATAAGTGTAATAAATATAGTATTTGTCGTTCTATCGATCATATAAGCATAATATGGCTAAGAATATGAGTTAGATTGATAATAATAAGAGTAATAAGTATAGTAATTGTCGTTCTATCGGTCATTTAAGCATAATATGGCTAATAATATGAGTTAGATTGATAATAATAAGAGTAATAAGTATAGTATTTGTCGTTCTATCGATCATATAAGCATAATATGGCTAATAATACGAGATAGATTGATAATAATAAGAGTAATAAGTATAGTAATTGTCGTTCTATCGATCATTTAAGCATAATATGGCTAATAATATGAGTTAGATTGATAATAATAACAGTAATAAGTATAGTAATTGTCGTTCTATCGATAATATAAGCATAATATGGCTAATAATATGAGTTAGATTGATAATACTAAGAGTAGTGAGTATAGTAATTCTCGTTCTATCGATCATATAAGCATAATATGGCTAATAATATGAGTTAGATTGCTAATAATAAGAGTAATGAGAATAGTAATTGTAGTTCTATCGATAATATAAACATACTATGGCTAATAATATGAGTTAGATTGATAATACTAAGGGTAGTGAGTATAGTAACTCTCGTTCTATCGATCATATAAGCATAATATGGCTAATAATATGAGTTGGATTGATAATAATAAGAGTAATAAGTATAGTAATTGTCGTTCTATCGATCATATACGCATAATATGGTAAATAATATGAGTTAGATTGATAATAATAAGAGTAATAAGTATAGTATTTGTCGTTCTATCGATCATATAAGCATAATATGGCTAATAATACGAGATAGATTGATAATAATAAGAGTAATAAGTATAGTAATTGTCGTTCTATCGATCATTTAAGCATAATATGGCTAATAATATGAGTTAGATTGATAATAATAACAGTAATAAGTATAGTAATTGTCGTTCTATCGATAATATAAGCATAATATGGCTAATAATATGAGTTAGATTGATAATACTAAGAGTAGTGAGTATAGTAATTCTCGTTCTATCGATCATATAAGCATAATATGGCTAATAATATGAGTTAGATTGCTAATAATAAGAGTAATGAGAATAGTAATTGTAGTTCTATCGATAATATAAGCATACTATCTCTAATAATATGAGTTAGATTGATAATACTAAGGGTAGTGAGTATAGTAACTCTCGTTCTATCGATCATATAAGCATAATATGGCTAATAATATGAGTTGGATTGATAATAATAAGAGTAATAAGTATAGTAATTGTCGTTCTATCGATCATATAAGCATAATATGGTTAATAATATGAGTTAGATTGACAATACTAAGAGTAGTGAGTGTAGTAATTCTCATTCTATCGATCATATAAGCATAATATGGCTAATAATATGAGTTAGATAGATAATAATAAGAGTAATGAGTATAGTAATTGTAGTTCTATCGATCATATCTGCATAATATGGTTAATAATATGAGTTAGATTCATAATAATAACAGTAATAAGTATAGTAATTGTCGTTATATCGATCATATAACCATAATATGGCTAATAGCACGAGTTAGATTGATAATAATAAGAGTAATGAGTATAGTAATTGTCGTTCTATCGATCATATCTGCATAATATGGTTAATAATATGAGTTAGATTGATAATAGTGAGTGTAATAAGTATAGTAATTGTCGTTCTATCGATCATATAAGCATAATATGGCTAATAATATGAGTTAGATTGATAATACTAAGAGCAGTGAGTATAGTAATTCTCGTTCTATCGATCCTAAAAGCATAATATGGCTAATAATATGAGTTAGATTGATAACAATAAGAGTAATAAGTATAGTAATTGTCGTTCTATCGATAATATAAGCATACTATGGCTAATAATATGAGTTAGATTGATAATACTAAGGGTAGTGAGTATAGTAATTCTCGTTCTATCGATCATATAAGCATAATATGGCTAATAATATGAGTTGGATTGATAATAATAAGAGTAGTGAGTATAGTAATTCTCATTCTATCGATCATATAAGCATAATATGGCTAATAATATGAGTTAGATTGATAATAATAAGAGTAATGAGTATAGTAATTGTCGTTCTATCGATCATAATTGCATAATATGGTTAATAATATGAGTTAGATTGATAATAATAAGAGCAATGCGTATAGTAATTGTCGTACTATCGATCATATAAGCATAATATGGCTAATAATATGAGTTAGATTGATAATAATAAGTGTAATAAGTATAGTAATTGTCGTCCGATCGATCATATCTGCATAATATGGTTAATAATATGAGTTAGATTGATAATAATTAGAGTAATGAGTATAGTAATTGTCGTACTATCGATCATATAAGCATAATATGGCTAATAATGTGAGTTAGATTGATAATAGTGAGTGCAATAAATATAGTAATTGTCGTTCTATCGCTCATATAAGCACAGTATGGCTAATAATATGAGTTAGATCGATAATAATAAGAGTAATAAGTATAGTAATTGTCGTTCTATCGATCATATAAGCATAATATGGCTAATAATATGAGTTAGATTGATAATAATAAGTGTAATAAGTATAGTGATTGTCGTTCTATCGATCATATAAGCATAATATGGCTAATAATATGAGTTAGATTGATAATAATAAGAGTAATGAGTATAGTAATTGTAGCTCTATCGATCATATCTGCTTAATATGGTTAATAATATGAGTTAGATTGATAATAGTGAGTGTAATAAGTATAGTGAATGTCGTTCTATCGATCATATCAGCATAATACGGGTAATAATATGAGTTGGATTGATAATAATAAGAGTAATGAGTATAGTAATTGTAGGTCTATCGATCATATAAGCATAATATGGCTAATAATATGAGTCAGATTCATAATAATAACAGTAATGAGTATAGTAATTGTCGTTCTATCGATCATTTAAGCATAATATGGCGAATAATATGAGTTGGGTTGATAAAAATAAGAATAATAAGTATAGTAATTGTCGTTCTATCGATCATATAAGCATAATAAGGCTAATAATATGAGTTAGAGTGATAATACTAAGAGTAGTGAGTACAGTAATTCTCATTCTATCGATCATATAAGCATAGTATGGCTAATAATATGAGTTAGATTGATAATAATAAGAGTAATAAGTATAGTAATTGTTGTTCTCTCGATCATATAAGCATAATATGGCTAATAATATGAGTTAGATTGATAATAATCAGAGTAGTAAGTATAGTATTTGTCGTTCTATCGATCATATAAGCATAATATGGCTAATAATATGAGTTGGATTGATAATAATAAGAGTAATAAGTATAGTAATTGTCGTTCTATCGATCATATAAGCATAATATGGTTAATAATATGAGTTAGATTGACAATACTAAGACTAGTGAGTGTAGTAATTCTCATTCTATCGATCATATAAGCATAATATGGCTAATAATATGAGTTAGATAGATAATAATAAGAGTAATGAGTATAGTAATTGTAGTTCTATCGATCATATCTGCATAATATGGTTAATAATATGAGTTAGATTCATAATAATAACAGTAATAAGTATAGTAATTGTCGTTATATCGATCATATAACCATAATATGGCTAATAGCACGAGTTAGATTGATAATAATAAGAGTAATGAGTATAGTAATTGTCGTTCTATCGATCATATCTGCATAATATGGTTAATAATATGAGTTAGATTGATAATAGTGAGTGTAATAAGTATAGTAATTGTCGTTCTATCGATCATATAAGCATAATATGGCTAATAATATGAGTTAGATTGATAATACTAAGAGTAGTGAGTATAGTAATTGTCGTTCTATCGATCATATAAGCATAATATGGCCAATAATATGAGGTAGATTGATAATAATAAGAGTAGTAAGTATAGTATTTGACGTTCTATCGATCATATAAGCATAATATGGCTAATAATACGAGTTAGATTGATAATAGTAAGAGTAATAAGTATAGTAATTGTCGTTCTATCGATCATTTAACCATAATATGGCTAATAATATGAGTTAGATTGATAATAATAAGAGTAATAAGTATAGTATTTGACGTTCTATCGATCATATAAGCATAATATCGCTAATAATACGAGATAGATTGATAATAATAAGAGTAATAAGTATAGTAATTGTCGTTCTATCGATCATTTAAGCATAATATGGCTAATAATATGAGTTAGATTGATAACAATAAGAGTAATAAGTATAGTAATTGTCGTTCTATCGATAATATAAGCATACTATGGCTAATAATATGAGTTAGATTGATAATACTAAGGGTAGTGAGTATAGTAATTCTCGTTCTATCGATCATATCAGCATAATACGGGTAATAATATGAGTTGGATTGATAATAATAAGAGTAATGAGTATAGTAATTGTATGTCTATCGATCATATAAGCATAATATGGCTAATAATATGAGTCAGATTCATAATAATAACAGTAATGAGTATAGTAATTGTCGTTCTATCGATCATTTAAGCATAATATGGCGAATAATATGAGTTGGGTTGATAAAAATAAGAATAATAAATATAGTAATTGTCGTTCTATCGATCATATAACCATAATAAGGCTAATAATATGAGTTAGAGTGATAATACTAAGAGTAGTGAGTACAGTAATTCTCATTCTATCGATCATATAAGCATAGTATGGCTAATAATATGAGTTAGATTGATAATAATAAGAGTAATAAGTATAGTAATTGTTGTTCTCTCGATCATATAAGCATAATATGGCTAATAATATGAGTTAGATTGATAATAATCAGAGTAGTAAGTATAGTATTTGTCGTTCTATCGATCATATAAGCATAATATGGCTAATAATACGAGTTAGATTGATAATAATAAGAGTAATAAGTATAGTAATTGTCGTTCTATCGATCATTTAACCATAATATGGCTAATAATATGAGTTAGATTGATAATAATAAGAGTAATAAGTATAGTAATTGTCGTTCTGTCGATAATATAAGCATAATATGGCTAATAATATGAGTTAGATTGATAATACTAAGAGTAGTGAGTATAGTAATTCTCGTTCTATCGATCATATAAGCATAATATGGCTAATAATATGAGTTAGATTGATAATAATAAGAGTAATGAGTATAGTAATTGTAGTTCTATCGATCATTTAAGCATAATATGGCTAATAATATGAGTTAGATTGATAATAATAAGAGTAATGAGTATAGTAATTGTAGTTCTATCGATCATATCTGCATAATATGGTTAATAATATGAGTTAGATTGATAATAATAAGAGTAATAAGTATAGTATTTGTCGTTCTATCGATCATATAAGCATAATATGGCTAAGAATATGAGTTAGATTGATAGTAATAAGAGTAATAAGTATAGTAATTGTCGTTCTATCGGTCATTTAAGCATAATATGGCTAATAATATGAGTCAGATTGATAACAATAAGAGTAATAAGTATAGTAATTGTCGTTCTATCGATAATATAAGCATACTATGGCTAATAATATGAGTTAGATTGATAATACTAAGGGTAGTGAGTATAGTAATTCTCGTTCTATCGATCATATAAGCATAATATGGCTAATAATATGAGTTGGATTGATAAAAATAAGAGTAATAAGTATAGTAATTGTCGTTCTATCGATCATATAAGCATAATATGGCTAATAATATGAGTTAGATTGATAATAATAAGTGTAATAAGTATAGTAATTGTCGTTCTATCGATCATAATTGCATAATATGGCTAATAATATGAGTTAGATTGATAATAATAAGTGTAATAAGTATAGTAATTGTCGTTCTATCGATCATAATTGCATAATATGGTTAATAATATGAGTTAAATTGATAATAATAAGAGCAATGCGTATAGTAATTGTCGTACTATCGATCATATAAGCATAATATGGCTAATAATATGAGTTAGATTGATAATAATAAGTGTAATAAGTATAGTAATTGTCGTTCGATCGATCATATCTGTATAATATGGTTAATAATATGAGTTAGATTGATAATAATAAGAGTAATGAGTATAGTAATTGTCGTACTATCGATCATATAAGCATAATATGGCTAATAATGTGAGTTAGATTGATAATAATGAGTGCAATAAATATAGTAATTGTCGTTCTATCGCTCATATAAGCACAATATGGCTAATAATATGAGTTAGATTGATAATAATAAGAGTAATAAGTATAGTAATTGTCGTTCTATCGATCATATAAGCATAATATGGCTAATAATATGAGTTAGATTGATAATAATAAGTGTAATAAGTATAGTAATTGTCGTTCTATCGATCATATAAGCATAATATGGCTAATAATATGAGTTAGATTGATAATAATAAGAGTAATGAGTATAGTAATTGTAGCTCTATCGATCATATCTGCTTAATATGGTTAATAATATGAGTTAGATTGATAATAGTGAGTGTAATAAGTATAGTGAATGTCGTTCTATCGATCATATCAGCATAATACGGGTAATAATATGAGTTGGATTGATAATAATAAGAGAAATGAGTATAGTAATTGTAGGTCTATCGATCATATAAGCATAATATGGCTAATAATATGAGTCAGATTCATAATAATAACAGTAATGAGTATAGTAATTGTCGTTCTATCGATCATTTAAGCATAATATGGCGAATAATATGAGTTGGGTTGATAAAAATAAGAATAATAAGTATAGTAATTGTCGTTCTATCGATCATATAAGCATAATAAGGCTAATAATATGAGTTAGAGTGATAATACTAAGAGTAGTGAGTACAGTAATTCTCATTCTATCGATCGTATAAGCATAGTATGGCTAATAATATGAGTTAGATTGATAATAATAAGAGTAATAAGTATAGTAATTGTTGTTCTCTCGATCATATAAGCATAATATGGCTAATAATATGAGTTAGATTGATAATAATCAGAGTAGTAAGTATAGTATTTGTCGTTCTATCGATCATATAAGCATAATATGGCTAATAATATGAGTTAGATTGATAATAATCAGAGTAGTAAGTATAGTATTTGTCGTTCTATCGATCATATAAGCATAATATGGCTAATAATACGAGTTAGATTGATAATAATAAGAGTAATAAGTATAGTAATTGTCGTTCTATCGATCATTTAACCATAATATGGCTAATAATATGAGTTAGATTGATAATAATAAGAGTAATAAGTATAGTAATTGTCGTTCTATCGATAATATAAGCATAATATGGCTAATAATATGAGTTAGATTGATAATACTAAGAGTAGTGAGTATAGTAATTCTCGTTCTATCGATCATATAAGCATAATATGGCTAATAATATGAGTTAGATTGATAATAATAAGAGTAATGAGTATAGTAATTGTAGTTCTATCGATCATTTAAGCATAATATGGCTAATAATATGAGTTAGATTGATAATAATAAGAGTAATGAGTATAGTAATTGTAGTTCTATCGATCATATCTGCATAATATGGTTAATAATATGAGTTAGATTGATAATAATAAGAGTAATAAGCATAGTATTTGTCGTTCTATCGATCATATAAGCATAATATGGCTAAGAACATGAGTTAGATTGATAATAATAAGAGTAATAAGTATAGTAATTGTCGTTCTATCGGTCATTTAAGCATAATATGGCTAATAATATGAGTCAGATTGATAATAATAACAGTAATAAGTATAGTAATTGTCGTTCTATCGATCATATCTGCATAATATGGTTAATCATATGAGTTAGAATGATAATAATAAGAGTAATAAGTATAGTAATTGTCGTTCTATCGATCATATAAGCATAATATGGCTAATAATACGAGTTAGATTGATAATAATAACAGTAATAAGCATAGTAATTGTCGTTCTATCGATCATTTAACCATAATATGGCTAATAATATGAGTTAGATTGATAATAATAAGAGTAATAAGTATAGTAATTGTCGTTCTATCGATAATATAAGCATAATATGGCTAATAATATGAGTTAGATTGATAATACTAAGAGTAGTGAGTATAGTAATTCTCGTTCTATCGACCATATAAGCATAATATGGCTAATAATATGAGTTAGATTGATAATAATAAGAGTAATGAGTATAGTAATTGTAGTTCTATCGATCATTTAAGCATAATATGGCTAATAATATGAGTTAGATTGATAATAATAAGAGTAATGAGTATAGTAATTGTAGTTCTATCGATCATATCTGCATAATATGGTTAATAATATGAGTTAGATTGATAATAATAAGAGTAATAAGCATAGTATTTGTCGTTCTATCGATCATATAAGCATAATATGGCTAAGAATATGAGTTAGATTGATAATAATAAGAGTAATAAGTATAGTAATTGTCGTTCTATCGGTCATTTAAGCATAATATGGCTAATAATATGAGTCAGATTGATAATAATAACAGTAATAAGTATAGTAATTGTCGTTCTATCGATCATATCTGCATAATATGGTTAATAATATGAGTTAGAATGATAATAATAAGAGTAATAAGTATAGTAATTGTCGTTCTATCGATCATATAAGCAGAATATGGCTAATAATATGAGTTAGATTGATAACAATAAGAGTAATAAGTATAGTAATTGTCGTTCTATCGATAATATAAGCATACTATGGCTAATAATATGAGTTAGATTGATAATACTAAGGGTAGTGAGTATAGTAATTCTCGTTCTATCGATCATATAAGCATAATATGGCTAATAATATGAGTTGGATTGATAATAATAAGAGTAATAAGTATAGTAATTGTCGTTCTATCGATCATATAAGCATAATATGGCTAATAATATGAGTTAGATTGATAATACTAAGAGTAGTGAGTATAGTAATTCTCATTCTATCGATCATATAAGCATAATATGGCTAATAATATGAGTTAGATTGATAATACTAAGAGTAGTCAGTATAGTAATTGTCGTTCTATCGATCATAAAAGCATAATATGGCTAATAATATGAGTTAGATTGATAATAATAAGAGTAATGAGTATAGTAATTGTAGTTCTATCGATCATATCTGCATAATATGGTTAATAATATGAGTTGGATTGATAATAATAAGAGTAATGAGTATAGTAATTGTAGTTCTATCGATCATATAAGCATAATGTGGCTAATAATATGAGTTAGATTCATAATAATAAGAGTAATAAGTATAGTAATTGTCGTTCTATCGATCATATAAGCACAATATGGCTAATAATATGAGTTAGATTGATAATAATAAGAGTAATAAGTATAGTAATTGTCGTTCTATCGATCATATAAGCATAATATGGCTAATAATATGAGTTAGATTGATAATAATATGTGTAATAAGTATGGTAATTGTCGTTCTATCGATCATAATTGCATAATATGGTTAATAATATGAGTTAGATTGATAATAATAAGAGTAATGAGTATAGTAATTGTAGTTCTATCGATCATATAAGCATAATGTGGCTAATAATATGAGTTAGATTCATAATAATAAGAGTAATAAGTATAGTAATTGTAGTTCTATCGATCATATAAGCACAATATGGCTAATAATATGAGTTAAATTGATAATAATAAGAGTAATAAGTATAGTAATTGTCGTTCTATCGATCATATAAGCATAATATGGCTAATAATATGAGTTAGATTGATAATAATAAGAGCAATGCGTATAGTAATTGTCGTACTATCGATCATATAAGCATAATATGGCTAATAATATGAGTTAGATTGATAATAATAAGTGTAATAAGTATAGTAATTGTCGTTCGATCGATCATATCTGTATAATATGGTTAATAATATGAGTTAGATTGATAATAATAAGAGTAATGAGTATAGTAATTGTCGTACTATCGATCATATAAGCATAATATGGCTAATAATGTGAGTTAGATTGATAATAATGAGTGCAATAAATATAGTAATTGTCGTTCTATCGCTCATATAAGCACAATATGGCTAATAATATGAGTTAGATTGATAATAATAAGAGTAATAAGTATAGTAATTGTCGTTCTATCGATCATATAAGCATTATATGGCTAATAATATGAGTTAGATTGATAATAATAAGTGTAATAAGTATAGTAATTGTCGTTCTATCGATCATATAAGCATAATATGGCTAATAATATGAGTTAGATTGATAATAATAAGAGTAATGAGTATAGTAATTGTAGCTCTATCGATCATATCTGCTTAATATGGTTAATAATATGAGTTAGATTGATAATAGTGAGTGTAATAAGTATAGTGAATGTCGTTCTATCGATCATATCAGCATAATACGGGTAATAATATGAGTTGGATTGATAATAATAAGAGTAATGAGTATAGTAATTGTAGGTCTATCGATCATATAAGCATAATATGGCTAATAATATGAGTCAGATTCATAATAATAACAGTAATGAGTATAGTAATTGTCGTTCTATCGATCATTTAAGCATAATATGGCGAATAATATGAGTTGGGTTGATAAAAATAAGAATAATAAGTATAGTAATTGTCGTTCTATCGATCATATAAGCATAATAAGGCTAATAATATGAGTTAGAGTGATAATACTAAGAGTAGTGAGTACAGTAATTCTCATTCTATCGATCGTATAAGCATAGTATGGCTAATAATATGAGTTAGATTGATAATAATAAGAGTAATAAGTATAGTAATTGTTGTTCTCTCGATCATATAAGCATAATATGGCTAATAATATGAGTTAGATTGATAATAATCAGAGTAGTAAGTATAGTATTTGTCGTTCTATCGATCATATAAGCATAATATGGCTAATAATACGAGTTAGATTGATAATAATAAGAGTAATAAGTATAGTAATTGTCGTTCTATCGATCATTTAACCATAGTATGGCTAATAATAAGAGTTAGATTGATAATAATAAGAGTAATAAGTATAGTAATTGTCGTTCTATCGATCATATAAGCATAATATGGCTAATAATATGAGTTAGATTGATAATAATAAGAGTAATGAGTATAGTAATTGTAGCTCTATCGATCATATCTGCTTAATATGGTTAATAATATGAGTTAGATTGATAATAGTGAGTGTAATAAGTATAGTGAATGTCGTTCTATCGATCATATCAGCATAATACGGGTAATAATATGAGTTGGATTGATAATAATAAGAGTAATGAGTATAGTAATTGTAGGTCTATCGATCATATAAGCATAATATGGCTAATAATATGAGTCAGATTCATAATAATAACAGTAATGAGTATAGTAATTGTCGTTCTATCGATCATTTAAGCATAATATGGCGAATAATATGAGTTGGGTTGATAAAAATAAGAATAATAAGTATAGTAATTGTCGTTCTATCGATCATATAAGCATAATAAGGCTAATAATATGAGTTAGAGTGATAATACTAAGAGTAGTGAGTACAGTAATTCTCATTCTATCGATCGTATAAGCATAGTATGGCTAATAATATGAGTTAGATTGATAATAATAAGAGTAATGAGTATAGTAATTGTAGTTCTATCGATCATTTAAGCATAATATGGCTAATAATATGAGTTAGATTGATAATAATAAGAGTAATGAGTATAGTAATTGTAGTTCTATCGATCATATCTGCATAATATGGTTAATAATATGAGTTAGATTGATAATAATAAGAGTAATAAGTATAGTATTTGTCGTTCTATCGATCATATAAGCATAATATGGCTAAGAATATGAGTTAGATTGATAATAATAAGAGTAATAAGTATAGTAATTGTCGTTCTATCGATAATATAAGCGTAATATGGCTAATAATATGAGTTAGAGTAATAATACTAAGAGTAGTGAGTACAGTAATTCTCATTCTATCGATCATATAAGCATAGTATGGCTAATAATATGAGTTAGATTGATAATAATAACATTAATAAGTATAGTAATTGTCGTTCTATCGATAATAAAAGCATAATATGGCTAATAATATGAGTTAGATTGATAATACTAAGAGTAGTGAGTATAGTAATTCTCGTTCTATCGATCATATAAGCATAATATGGCTAATAATATGAGTTAGATTGATAATAATAAGAGTAATGAGTATAGTAGTTGTAGTTCTATCGATCATTTAAGCATAATATGGCTAATAATATGAGTTAGAGTGATAATACTAAGAGTAGTGAGTATAGTAATTCTCATTCTATCGATCATATAAGCATAATATGGCTAATAATATGAGTTAGATTGATAATAATAACAGTAATAAGTATAGTATTTGTCGTTCTATCGATCATATAAGCATAATATGGCTAATAATACGAGTTAGATTGATAATAATAAGAGTAATAAGTATAGTAATTGTCGTTCTATCGATCATATAAGCAGAGTATGGCTAATAATATGAGTTAGATTGATAATAATAACATTAATAAGTATAGTAATTGTCGTTCTATCGATAATATAAGCATAATATGGCTAATAATATGAGTTAGATTGATAATACTAAGAGTAGTGAGTATAGTAATTCTCGTTCTATCGATCATATAAGCATAATATGGCTAATAATATGAGTTAGATTGATAATAATAAGAGTATTGAGTATAGTAATTGTAGTTCTATCGATCATTTAAGCATAATATGGCTAATAATATGAGTTAGATTGATAATAATAAGAGCAATGCGTATAGTAATTGTCGTAGTATCGATCATATCTGCATAATATGGTTAATAATATGAGTTAGATTGATAATAATAAGAGTAATGAGTATAGTAATTGTCGTACTATCGATCATATAAGCATAATATGGCTAATAATACGAGTTAGATTGATAATAATAAGAGTAATAAGTATAGTAATTGTCGTTCTATCGATCATATAAGCAGAGTATGGCTAATAATATGAGTTATATTGATAATAATAAGAGTAATAAGTATAGTAATTGTCGTTCTATCGATAATATAAGCATACTATGGCTAATAATATGAGTTAGATTGATAATACTAAGGGTAGTGAGTATAGTAATTCTCGTTCTATCGATCATATAAGCATAATATGGCTAATAATATGAGTTGGATTGATAATAATAAGAGTAATAAGTATAGTAATTGTCGTTCTATCGATCATATAAGCATAATATGGCTAATAATATGAGTTAGATTGATAATACTAAGTGTAGTGAGTATAGTAATTCTCATTCTATCGATCATTTAAGCATAATATGGCTAATAATATGAGTTAGATTGATAATAATAAGAGCAATGCGTATAGTAATTGTCGTACTATCGATCATATAAGCATAATATGGCTAATAATACGAGTTGGATTGATAATAATAAGAGTAATAAGTATAGTACTTGTCGTTCTATCGATCATATAAGCATAATATGGCTAATAATACGAGTTAGATTGATAATAATAAGAGTAATAAGTATAGTAATTGTCGTTCTATCGATCATTTAAGCATAATATGGCTAATAATATGAGTTAGATTGATAATAATAACAGTAATAAGTATAGTAATTGTCGTTCTATCGATAATATAAGCATAATATGGCTAATAATATGAGTTAGATTGATAATACTAAGAGTAGTGAGTATAGTAATTCTCGTTCTATCGATCATATAAGCATAATATGGCTAATAATATGAGTTAGATTGATAATAATAAGAGTAACGAGTATAGTAATTGTCGTTCTATCGGTCATTTAAGCATAATATGGCTAATAATATGAGTCAGATTGATAATAATAACAGTAATAAGTATAGTAATTGTCGTTCTATCGATAATATAAGCATAATATGGCTAATAATATGAGTTAGATTGATAATACTAAGAGTAGTGAGTATAGTAATTCTCGTTCTATCGATCATATAAGCATAATATGGCTAATAATATGAGTTAGATTGATAATACTAAGAGTAGTGAGTATAGTAATTGTCGTTCTATCGATCATATAAGCAAAATTAAGGCTAATAATATGAGTTAGATTGATAATAATCAGAGTAGTAAGTATAGTATTTGTCGTTCTATCGATCATATAAGCATAATATGGCTAATAATACGAGTTAGATTGATAATAATAAGAGTAATAAGTATAGTAATTGTCGTTCTATCGATCATTTAACCATAATATGGCTAATAATATGAGTTAGATTGATAATAATAAGGGTAATAAGTATAGTAATTGTCGTTCTATCGATAATATAAGCATAATATGGCTAATAATACGAGTTAGATTGATAATAATAAGAGTAATAAGTATAGTAATTGTCGTTCTATCGATCATTTAAGCATAATATGGCTAATAATACGAGTTAGATTGATAATAATAAGAGTAATAAGTATAGTAATTGTCGTTCTATCGATCATTTAACCATAATATGGCTAATAATATCAGTTAGATTGATAATAATAAGAGTAATAAGTATAGTAATTGTCGTTCTATCGATAATATAAGCGTAATATGGCTAATAATATGAGTTAGATTGATAATACTAAGAGTAGTCAGTATAGTAATTGTCGTTCTATCGATCATATAAGCATAATATGGCTAATAATATGAGTTAGATTGATAATAATAAGAGTAATGAGTATAGTAATTGTAGTTCTATCGATCATATCTGCATAATATGGTTAATAATATGAGTTGGATTGATAATAATAAGAGTAATAAGTATAGTAATTGTCGTTCTATCGATCATTTAACCATAATATGGCTAATAATATGAGGTAGATTGATAATAATAAGAGTAATAAGTATAGTAATTGTCGTTCTATCGGTCATTTAAGCATAATATGGCTAATAATATGAGTCAGATTGATAATAATAACAGTAATAAGTATAGTAATTGTCGTTCTATCGATAATATAAGCATAATATGGCTAATAATATGAGTTAGATTGATAATACTAAGAGTAGTGAGTATAGTAATTCTCGTTCTATCGATCATATAAGCATAATATGGCTAATAATATGAGTTAGATTGATAATACTAAGAGTAGTGAGTATAGTAATTGTCGTTCTATCGATCATATAAGCAAAATTAAGGCTAATAATATGAGTTAGATTGATAATAATCTGAGTAGTAAGTATAGTATTTGTCGTTCTATCGATCATATAAGCATAATATGGCTAATAATACGAGTTAGATTGATAATAATAAGAGTAATAAGTATAGTAATTGTCGTTCTATCGATCATTTAACCATAATATGGCTAATAATATGAGTTAGATTGATAATAATAAGAGTAATAAGTATAGTAATTGTCGTTCTATCGATAATATAAGCATAATATGGCTAATAATACGAGTTAGATTGATAATAATAAGAGTAATAAGTATAGTAATTGTCGTTCTATCGATCATTTAAGCATAATATGGCTAATAATACGTGTTAGATTGATAATGATAAGAGTAATAAGTATAGTAATTGTCGTTCTATCGATCATTTAACCATAATATGGCTAATAATATCAGTTAGATTGATAACAATAAGAGTAATAAGTATAGTAATTGTCGTTCTATCGATAATATAAGCGTAATATGGCTAATAATATGAGTTAGATTGATAATACTAAGAGTAGTCAGTATAGTAATTGTCGTTCTATCGATCATATAAGCATAATATGGCTAATAATATGAGTTAGATTGATAATAATAAGAGTAATGAGTATAGTAATTGTAGTTCTATCGATCATATCTGCATAATATGGTTAATAATATGAGTTGGATTGATAATAATAAGAGTAATAAGTATAGTAATTGTCGTTCTATCGATCATTTAACCATAATATGGCTAATAATATGAGGTAGATTGATAATAATAAGAGTAATAAGTATAGTAATTGTCGTTCTATCGGTCATTTAAGCATAATATGGCTAATAATATGAGTCAGATTGATAATAATAACAGTAATAAGTATAGTAATTGTCGTTCTATCGATAATATAAGCATAATATGGCTAATAATATGAGTTAGATCGATAATACTAAGAGTAGTGAGTATAGTAATTCTCGTTCTATCGATCATATAAGCATAATATGGCTAATAATATGAGTTAGATTGATAATACTAAGAGTAGTGAGTATAGTAATTGTCGTTCTATCGATCATATAAGCAAAATTAAGGCTAATAATATGAGTTAGATTGATAATAATCAGAGTAGTAAGTATAGTATTTGTCGTTCTATCGATCATATAACCATAATATGGCTAATAATATGAGGTAGATTGATAATAATAAGAGTAATAAGTATAGTAATTGTCGTTCTATCGGTCATTTAAGCATAATATGGCTAATAATATGAGTCAGATTGATAATAATAACAGTAATAAGTATAGTAATTGTCGTTCTATCGATCATTTAACCATAATATGGCTAATAATATGAGTTAGATTGATAATAATAAGAGTAATAAGTATAGTAATTGTCGTTCTATCGATAATATAAGCATAATATGGCTAATAATACGAGTTAGATTGATAATAATAAGAGTAATAAGTATAGTAATTGTCGTTCTATCGATCATTTAAGCATAATATGGCTAATAATACGTGTTAGATTGATAATGATAAGAGTAATAAGTATAGTAATTGTCGTTCTATCGATCATTTAACCATAATATGGCTAATAATATCAGTTAGATTGATAACAATAAGAGTAATAAGTATAGTAATTGTCGTTCTATCGATAATATAAGCGTAATATGGCTAATAATATGAGTTAGATTGATAATACTAAGAGTAGTCAGTATAGTAATTGTCGTTCTATCGATCATATAAGCATAATATGGCTAATAATATGAGTTAGATTGATAATAATAAGAGTAATGAGTATAGTAATTGTAGTTCTATCGATCATATCTGCATAATATGGTTAATAATATGAGTTGGATTGATAATAATAAGAGTAATAAGTATAGTAATTGTCGTTCTATCGATCATTTAACCATAATATGGCTAATAATATGAGGTAGATTGATAATAATAAGAGTAATAAGTATAGTAATTGTCGTTCTATCGGTCATTTAAGCATAATATGGCTAATAATATGAGTCAGATTGATAATAATAACAGTAATAAGTATAGTAATTGTCGTTCTATCGATAATATAAGCATAATATGGCTAATAATATGAGTTAGATCGATAATACTAAGAGTAGTGAGTATAGTAATTCTCGTTCTATCGATCATATAAGCATAATATGGCTAATAATATGAGTTAGATTGATAATACTAAGAGTAGTGAGTATAGTAATTGTCGTTCTATCGATCATATAAGCAAAATTAAGGCTAATAATATGAGTTAGATTGATAATAATCAGAGTAGTAAGTATAGTATTTGTCGTTCTATCGATCATATAAGCATAATATGGCTAATAATACGAGTTAGATTGATAATAATAAGAGTAATAAGTATAGTAATTGTCGTTCTATCGATCATTTAACCATAATATGGCTAATAATATGAGTTAGATTGATAATAATAAGAGTAATAAGTATAGTAATTGTCGTTCTATCGATAATATAAGCATAATATGGCTAATAATATGAGTTAGATTGATAATACTAAGAGTAGTCAGTATAGTAATTGTCGTTCTATCGATCATATAAGCATAATATGGCTAATAATATGAGTTAGATTGATAATAATAAGAGTAATGAGTATAGTAATTGTAGTTCTATCGATCATATCTGCATAATATGGTTAATAATATGAGTTGGATTGATAATAATAAGAGTAATGAGTATAGTAATTGTAGTTCTATCGATCATATAAGCATAATGTGGATAATAATATGAGTTAGATTCATAATAATAAGAGTAATAAGTATAGTAATTGTCGTTCTATGGATCATATAAGCACAATATGGCTAATAATATGAGTTAGATTGATAATAATAAGAGTAATAAGTACAGTAATTGTCGTTCTATCGATCATATAAGCATAATATGGCTAATTTTATGAGTTAGATTGATAATAATAAGTGTAATAAGTATAGTAATTGTCGTTCTATCGATCATAATTGCATAATATGGTTAATAATATGAGTTAGATTGATAATAATAAGAGTAATAAGTATAGTATTTGTCGTTCTATCGATCATATAAGCATAATATGGCTAAGAATATGAGTTAGATTGATAATAATGAGAGTAATAAGTATAGTAATTGTCGTTCTATCGTTCATTTAAGCATAATATGGCTAATAATATGAGTCAGATTGATAATAATAACAGTAATAAGTATAGTAATTGTCGTTCTATCGATAATATAAGCATAATATGGCTAATAATATGAGTTAGATTGATAATACTAAGAGTAGTGAGTATAGTAATTCTCGTTCTATCGATCATGTAAGCATAATATGGCTAATAATATGAGTTAGATTGATAATACTAAGAGTAGTGAGTATAGTAATTGTCGTTCTATCGATCATATAAGCATAATATGGCTAATAATATGAGTTAGATTGATAATAATCAGAGTAGTAAGTATAGTATTTGTCGTTCTATCGATCATATAAGCATAATATGGCTAATAATACGAGTTAGATTGATAATAATAAGAGTAATAAGTGTAGTAATTGTCGTTCTATCGATCATTTAACCATAATATGGCTAATAATATGAGTTAGATTGATAATAATAAGAGTAATAAGTATAGTATTTGTCGTTCTATCGATCATATAAGCATAATATGGCTAATAATACGAGTTAGATTGATAATAATAAGAGTAATAAGTATAGTAATTGTCGTTCTATCGATCATTTAAGCATAATATGGCTAATAATACGAGTTAGATTGATAATACTAAGAGTAGTCAGTATAGTAATTGTCGTTCTATCGATCATATAAGCATAATATGGCTAATAATATGAGTTAGATTGATAATAATAAGAGTAATGAGTATAGTAATTGTAGTTCTATCGATCATATCTGCATAATATGGTTAATAATATGAGTTGGATTGATAATAATAAGAGTAATGAGTATAGTAATTGTAGTTCTATCGATCATATAAGCATAATGTGGCTAATAATATGAGTTAGATTCATAATAATAAGAGTAATAAGTATAGTAATTGTCGTTCTATCGATCATATAAGCATAATATGGCTAATAATATGAGTTGGATTGATAATAATAAGAGTAATAAGTATAGTAATTGTCGTTCTATCGATCATATAAGCATAATATGGTTAATAATATGAGTTAGATTGATAATACTAAGAGTAGTGAGTATAGTAATTCTCATTCTATCGATCATATAAGCATAATATGGCTAATAATATGAGTTAGATAGATAATAATAAGAGTAATGAGTATAGTAATTGTAGTTCTATCGATCATATCTGCATAATATGGTTAATAATATGAGTTAGATTCATAATAATAACAGTAATAAGTATAGTAATTGTCGTTCTATCGATCATATAAGCATAATATGGCTAATAATATGAGTTAGATTGATAATACTAAGAGTAGTGAGTATAGTAATTCTCGTTCTATCGATCCTAAAAGCATAATATGGCTAATAATATGAGTTAGATTGATAATACTAAGAGTAGTGAGTATAGTAATTGTCGTTCTATCGATCATATAAGCATAATATGGCTAATAATACGAGTTAGATTGATAATAGTAAGAGTAATAAGTATAGTAATTGTCGTTCTGTCGATCATTTAACCATAATATGGCTAATAATATGAGTTAGATTGATAATGATAAGAGTAATAAGTATAGTATTTGTCGTTCTATCGATCATATAAGCATAATATGGCTAATAATACGAGATAGATTGATAATAATAAGAGTAATAAGTATAGTAATTGTCGTTCTATCGATCATTTAAGCATAATATGGCTAATAATATGAGTTAGATTGATAATAATAACAGTAATAAGTATAGTAATTGTCGCTCTATCGATAATATAAGCATAATATGGCTAATAATATGAGTTAGATTGATAATACTAAGAGTAGTGAGTATAGTAATTCTCGTTCTATCGATCATATAAGCATAATATGGCTAATAATATGAGTTAGATTGATAATACTAAGAGTAGTGAGTATAGTAATTGTCGTTCTATCGATCATATAAGCAAAATTAAGGCTAATAATATGAGTTAGATTGATAATAATCAGAGTAGTAAGTATAGTATTTGTCGTTCTATCGATCATATAAGCATAATATGGCTAATAATACGAGTTAGATTGATAATAATAAGAGTAATAAGTATAGTAATTGTCGTTCTATCGATCATTTAACCATAATATGGCTAATAATATGAGTTAGATTGATAATAATCAGAGTAGTAAGTATAGTATTTGTCGTTCTATCGATCATATAAGCATAATATGGCTAATAATACGAGTTAGATTGATAATAATAAGAGTAATAAGTATAGTAATTGTCGTTCTATCGATCATTTAACCATAATATGGCTAATAATATGAGTTAGATTGATAATAATAAGAGTAATAAGTATAGTAATTGTCGTTCTATCGATAATATAAGCATAATATGGCTAATAATATGAGTTAGATTGATAATACTAAGAGTAGTCAGTATAGTAATTGTCGTTCTATCGATCATATAAGCATAATATGGCTAATAATATGAGTTAGATTGATAATAATCAGAGTAGTAAGTATAGTATTTGTCGTTCTATCGATCATATAAGCATAATATGGCTAATAATACGAGTTAGATTGATAATAATAAGAGTAATAAGTATAGTAATTGTCGTTCTATCGATCATTTAACCATAATATGGCTAATAATATGAGTTAGATTGATAATAATCAGAGTAGTAAGTATAGTATTTGTCGTTCTATCGATCATATAAGCATAATATGGCTAATAATACGAGTTAGATTGATAATAATAAGAGTAATAAGTATAGTAATTGTCGTTCTATCGATCATTTAACCATAATATGGCTAATAATATGAGTTAGATTGATAATAATAAGAGTAATAAGTATAGTAATTGTCGTTCTATCGATAATATAAGCATAATATGGCTAATAATATGAGTTAGATTGATAATACTAAGAGTAGTCAGTATAGTAATTGTCGTTCTATCGATCATATAAGCATAATATGGCTAATAATATGAGTTAGATTGATAATAATCAGAGTAGTAAGTATAGTATTTGTCGTTCTATCGATCATATAAGCATAATATGGCTAATAATACGAGTTAGATTGATAATAATAAGAGTAATAAGTATAGTAATTGTCGTTCTATCGATCATTTAACCATAATATGGCTAATAATATGAGTTAGATTGATAATAATAAGAGTCATAAGTATAGTATTTGTCGTTCTATCGATCATATAAGCATAATATGGCTAATAATACGAGTTAGATTGATAATAATAAGAGTAATAAGTATAGTAATTGTCGTTCTATCGATCATTTAAGCATAATATGGCTAATAATACGAGTTAGATTGATAATAATAAGAGTAATAAGTATAGTAATTGTCGTTCTATCGATCATTTAACCATAATATGGCTAATAATATGAGTTAGATTGATAATAATAAGAGTAATGAGTATAGTAATTGTAGTTCTATCGATCATATCTGCATAATATGGTTAATAATATGAGTTGGATTGATAATAATAAGAGTAATAAGTATAGTAATTGTCGTTCTATCGATCATTTAACCATAATATGGCTAATAATATGAGGTAGATTGATAATAATAAGAGTAATAAGTATAGTAATTGTCGTTCTATCGGTCATTTAAGCATAATATGGCTAATAATATGATCAGATTGATAATAATAACAGTAATAAGTATAGTAATTGTCGTTCTATCGATAATATAAGCATAATATGGCTAATAATATGAGTTAGATTGATAATACTAAGAGTAGTGAGTATAGTAATTCTCGTTCTATCGATCATATAAGCATAATATGGCTAATAATATGAGTTAGATTGATAATACTAAGAGTAGTGAGTATAGTAATTGTCGTTCTATCGATCATATAAGCAAAATTAAGGCTAATAATATGAGTTAGATTGACAATAATCAGAGTAGTAAGTATAGTATTTGTCGTTCTATCGATCATATAAGCATAATATGGCTAATAATACGAGTTAGATTGATAATAATAAGAGTAATAAGTATAGTAATTGTCGTTCTATCGATCATTTAACCATAATATGGCTAATAATATGAGTTAGATTGATAATAATAAGAGTAATAAGTATAGTAATTGTCGTTCTATCGATAATATAAGCATAATATGGCTAATAATACGAGTTAGATTGATAATAATAAGAGTAATAAGTATAGTAATTGTCGTTCTATCGATCATTTAACCATAATATGGCTAATAATATCAGTTAGATTGATAATAATAAGAGTAATAAGTATAGTAATTGTCGTTCTATCGATAATATAAGCGTAATATGGCTAATAATATGAGTTAGATTGATAATACTAAGAGTAGTCAGTATAGTAATTGTCGTTCTATCGATCATATAAGCATAATATGGCTAATAATATGAGTTAGATTGATAATAATAAGAGTAATGAGTATAGTAATTGTAGTTCTATCGATCATATCTGCATAATATGGTTAATAATATGAGTTGGATTGATAATAATAAGAGTAATGAGTATAGTAATTGTAGTTCTATCGATCATATAAGCATAATGTGGATAATAATATGAGTTAGATTCATAATAATAAGAGTAATAAGTATAGTAATTGTCGTTCTATGGATCATATAAGCACAATATGGCTAATAATATGAGTTAGATTGATAATAATAAGAGTAATAAGTACAGTAATTGTCGTTCTATCGATCATATAAGCATAATATGGCTAATTTTATGAGTTAGATTGATAATAATAAGTGTAATAAGTATAGTAATTGTCGTTCTATCGATCATAATTGCATAATATGGTTAATAATATGAGTTAGATTGATAATAATAAGAGTAATAAGTATAGTATTTGTCGTTCTATCGATCATATAAGCATAATATGGCTAAGAATATGAGTTAGATTGATAATAATGAGAGTAATAAGTATAGTAATTGTCGTTCTATCGTTCATTTAAGCATAATATGGCTAATAATATGAGTCAGATTGATAATAATAACAGTAATAAGTATAGTAATTGTCGTTCTATCGATAATATAAGCATAATATGGCTAATAATATGAGTTAGATTGATAATACTAAGAGTAGTGAGTATAGTAATTCTCGTTCTATCGATCATGTAAGCATAATATGGCTAATAATATGAGTTAGATTGATAATACTAAGAGTAGTGAGTATAGTAATTGTCGTTCTATCGATCATATAAGCATAATATGGCTAATAATATGAGTTAGATTGATAATAATCAGAGTAGTAAGTATAGTATTTGTCGTTCTATCGATCATATAAGCATAATATGGCTAATAATACGAGTTAGATTGATAATAATAAGAGTAATAAGTGTAGTAATTGTCGTTCTATCGATCATTTAACCATAATATGGCTAATAATATGAGTTAGATTGATAATAATAAGAGTAATAAGTATAGTATTTGTCGTTCTATCGATCATATAAGCATAATATGGCTAATAATACGAGTTAGATTGATAATAATAAGAGTAATAAGTATAGTAATTGTCGTTCTATCGATCATTTAAGCATAATATGGCTAATAATACGAGTTAGATTGATAATACTAAGAGTAGTCAGTATAGTAATTGTCGTTCTATCGATCATATAAGCATAATATGGCTAATAATATGAGTTAGATTGATAATAATAAGAGTAATGAGTATAGTAATTGTAGTTCTATCGATCATATCTGCATAATATGGTTAATAATATGAGTTGGATTGATAATAATAAGAGTAATGAGTATAGTAATTGTAGTTCTATCGATCATATAAGCATAATGTGGCTAATAATATGAGTTAGATTCATAATAATAAGAGTAATAAGTATAGTAATTGTCGTTCTATCGATCATATAAGCATAATATGGCTAATAATATGAGTTGGATTGATAATAATAAGAGTAATAAGAATAGTAATTGTCGTTCTATCGATCATATAAGCATAATATGGTTAATAATATGAGTTAGATTGATAATACTAAGAGTAGTGAGTATAGTAATTCTCATTCTATCGATCATATAAGCATAATATGGCTAATAATATGAGTTAGATAGATAATAATAAGAGTAATGAGTATAGTAATTGTAGTTCTATCGATCATATCTGCATAATATGGTTAATAATATGAGTTAGATTCATAATAATAACAGTAATAAGTATAGTAATTGTCGTTCTATCGATCATATAAGCATAATATGGCTAATAATATGAGTTAGATTGATAATACTAAGAGTAGTGAGTATAGTAATTCTCGTTCTATCGATCCTAAAAGCATAATATGGCTAATAATATGAGTTAGATTGATAATACTAAGAGTAGTGAGTATAGTAATTGTCGTTCTATCGATCATATAAGCATAATATGGCTAATAATACGAGTTAGATTGATAATAGTAAGAGTAATAAGTATAGTAATTGTCGTTCTGTCGATCATTTAACCATAATATGGCTAATAATATGAGTTAGATTGATAATGATAAGAGTAATAAGTATAGTATTTGTCGTTCTATCGATCATATAAGCATAATATGGCTAATAATACGAGATAGATTGATAATAATAAGAGTAATAAGTATAGTAATTGTCGTTCTATCGATCATTTAAGCATAATATGGCTAATAATATGAGTTAGATTGATAATAATAACAGTAATAAGTATAGTAATTGTCGCTCTATCGATAATATAAGCATAATATGGCTAATAATATGAGTTAGATTGATAATACTAAGAGTAGTGAGTATAGTAATTCTCGTTCTATCGATCATATAAGCATAATATGGCTAATAATATGAGTTAGATTGATAATACTAAGAGTAGTGAGTATAGTAATTGTCGTTCTATCGATCATATAAGCAAAATTAAGGCTAATAATATGAGTTAGATTGATAATAATCAGAGTAGTAAGTATAGTATTTGTCGTTCTATCGATCATATAAGCATAATATGGCTAATAATACGAGTTAGATTGATAATAATAAGAGTAATAAGTATAGTAATTGTCGTTCTATCGATCATTTAACCATAATATGGCTAATAATATGAGTTAGATTGATAATAATAAGAGTAATAAGTATAGTAATTGTCGTTCTATCGATAATATAAGCATAATATGGCTAATAATATGAGTTAGATTGATAATACTAAGAGTAGTCAGTATAGTAATTGTCGTTCTATCGATCATATAAGCATAATATGGCTAATAATATGAGTTAGATTGATAATAATCAGAGTAGTAAGTATAGTATTTGTCGTTCTATCGATCATATAAGCATAATATGGCTAATAATACGAGTTAGATTGATAATAATAAGAGTAATAAGTATAGTAATTGTCGTTCTATCGATCATTTAACCATAATATGGCTAATAATATGAGTTAGATTGATAATAATCAGAGTAGTAAGTATAGTATTTGTCGTTCTATCGATCATATAAGCATAATATGGCTAATAATACGAGTTAGATTGATAATAATAAGAGTAATAAGTATAGTAATTGTCGTTCTATCGATCATTTAACCATAATATGGCTAATAATATGAGTTAGATTGATAATAATAAGAGTAATAAGTATAGTAATTGTCGTTCTATCGATAATATAAGCATAATATGGCTAATAATATGAGTTAGATTGATAATACTAAGAGTAGTCAGTATAGTAATTGTCGTTCTATCGATCATATAAGCATAATATGGCTAATAATATGAGTTAGATTGATAATAATCAGAGTAGTAAGTATAGTATTTGTCGTTCTATCGATCATATAAGCATAATATGGCTAATAATACGAGTTAGATTGATAATAATAAGAGTAATAAGTATAGTAATTGTCGTTCTATCGATCATTTAACCATAATATGGCTAATAATATGAGTTAGATTGATAATAATAAGAGTAATAAGTATAGTATTTGTCGTTCTATCGATCATATAAGCATAATATGGCTAATAATACGAGTTAGATTGATAATAATAAGAGTAATAAGTATAGTAATTGTCGTTCTATCGATCATTTAAGCATAATATGGCTAATAATACGAGTTAGATTGATAATAATAAGAGTAATAAGTATAGTAATTGTCGTTCTATCGATCATTTAACCATAATATGGCTAATAATATGAGTTAGATTGATAATAATAAGAGTAATGAGTATAGTAATTGTAGTTCTATCGATCATATCTGCATAATATGGTTAATAATATGAGTTGGATTGATAATAATAAGAGTAATAAGTATAGTAATTGTCGTTCTATCGATCATTTAACCATAATATGGCTAATAATATGAGGTAGATTGATAATAATAAGAGTAATAAGTATAGTAATTGTCGTTCTATCGGTCATTTAAGCATAATATGGCTAATAATATGATCAGATTGATAATAATAACAGTAATAAGTATAGTAATTGTCGTTCTATCGATAATATAAGCATAATATGGCTAATAATATGAGTTAGATTGATAATACTAAGAGTAGTGAGTATAGTAATTCTCGTTCTATCGATCATATAAGCATAATATGGCTAATAATATGAGTTAGATTGATAATACTAAGAGTAGTGAGTATAGTAATTGTAGTTCTATCGATCATATCTGCATAATATGGTTAATAATATGAGTTGGATTGATAATAATAAGAGTAATAAGTATAGTAATTGTCGTTCTATCGATCATTTAACCATAATATGGCTAATAATATGAGGTAGATTGATAGTAATAAGAGTAATAAGTATAGTAATTGTCGTTCTATCGGTCATTTAAGCATAATATGGCTAATAATATGAGTCAGATTGATAATAATAACAGTAATAAGTATAGTAATTGTCGTTCTATCGATAATATAAGCATAATATGGCTAATAATATGAGTTAGATTGATAATACTAAGAGTAGTGAGTATAGTAATTCTCGTTCTATCGATCATATAAGCATAATATGGCTAATAATATGAGTTAGATTGATAATACTAAGAGTAGTGAGTATAGTAATTGTCGTTCTATCGATCATATAAGCAAAATTAAGGCTAATAATATGAGTTAGATTGATAATAATCAGAGTAGTAAGTATAGTATTTGTCGTTCTATCGATCATATAAGCATAATATGGCTAATAATACGAGTTAGATTGATAATAATAAGAGTAATAAGTATAGTAATTGTCGTTCTATCGATCATTTAACCATAATATGGCTAATAATATGAGTTAGATTGATAATAATAAGAGTAATAAGTATAGTAATTGTCGTTCTATCGATAATATAAGCATAATATGGCTAATAATATGAGTTAGATTGATAATACTAAGAGTAGTCAGTATAGTAATTGTCGTTCTATCGATCATATAAGCATAATATGGCTAATAATATGAGTTAGATTGATAATAATCAGAGTAGTAAGTATAGTATTTGTCGTTCTATCGATCATATAAGCATAATATGGCTAATAATACGAGTTAGATTGATAATAATAAGAGTAATAAGTATAGTAATTGTCGTTCTATCGATCATTTAACCATAATATGGCTAATAATATGAGTTAGATTGATAATAATAAGAGTAATAAGTATAGTATTTGTCGTTCTATCGATCATATAAGCATAATATGGCTAATAATACGAGTTAGATTGATAATAATAAGAGTAATAAGTATAGTAATTGTCGTTCTATCGATCATTTAAGCATAATATGGCTAATAATACGTGTTAGATTGATAATAATAAGAGTAATAAGTATAGTAATTGTCGTTCTATCGATCATTTAACCATAATATGGCTAATAATATCAGTTAGATTGATAACAATAAGAGTAATAAGTATAGTAATTGTCGTTCTATCGATAATATAAGCGTAATATGGCTAATAATATGAGTTAGATTGATAATACTAAGAGTAGTCAGTATAGTAATTGTCGTTCTATCGATCATATAAGCATAATATGGCTAATAATATGAGTTAGATTGATAATAATAAGAGTAATGAGTATAGTAATTGTAGTTCTATCGATCATATCTGCATAATATGGTTAATAATATGAGTTGGATTGATAATAATAAGAGTAATAAGTATAGTAATTGTCGTTCTATCGATCATTTAACCATAATATGGCTAATAATATGAGGTAGATTGATAATAATAAGAGTAATAAGTATAGTAATTGTCGTTCTATCGGTCATTTAAGCATAATATGGCTAATAATATGAGTCAGATTGATAATAATAACAGTAATAAGTATAGTAATTGTCGTTCTATCGATAATATAAGCATAATATGGCTAATAATATGAGTTAGATTGATAATACTAAGAGTAGTGAGTATAGTAATTCTCGTTCTATCGATCATATAAGCATAATATGGCTAATAATATGAGTTAGATTGATAATACTAAGAGTAGTGAGTATAGTAATTGTCGTTCTATCGATCATATAAGCAAAATTAAGGCTAATAATATGAGTTAGATTGATAATAATCAGAGTAGTAAGTATAGTATTTGTCGTTCTATCGATCATATAAGCATAATATGGCTAATAATACGAGTTAGATTGATAATAATAAGAGTAATAAGTATAGTAATTGTCGTTCTATCGATCATTTAACCATAATATGGCTAATAATATGAGTTAGATTGATAATAATAAGAGTAATAAGTATAGTAATTGTCGTTCTATCGATAATATAAGCATAATATGGCTAATAATATGAGTTAGATTGATAATACTAAGAGTAGTCAGTATAGTAATTGTCGTTCTATCGATCATATAAGCATAATATGGCTAATAATATGAGTTAGATTGATAATAATAAGAGTAATGAGTATAGTAATTGTAGTTCTATCGATCATATCTGCATAATATGGTTAATAATATGAGTTGGATTGATAATAATAAGAGTAATGAGTATAGTAATTGTAGTTCTATCGATCATATAAGCATAATGTGGATAATAATATGAGTTAGATTCATAATAATAAGAGTAATAAGTATAGTAATTGTCGTTCTATGGATCATATAAGCACAATATGGCTAATAATATGAGTTAGATTGATAATAATAAGAGTAATAAGTACAGTAATTGTCGTTCTATCGATCATATAAGCATAATATGGCTAATAATATGAGTTAGATTGATAATAGTAAGTGTAATAAGTATAGTAATTGTCGTTCTATCGATCATAATTGCATAATATGGTTAATAATATGAGTTAGATTGATAATAATAAGAGTAATAAGTATAGTATTTGTCGTTCTATCGATCATATAAGCATAATATGGTTAATAATATGAGTTAGATTGATAATACTAAGAGTAGTGAGTATAGTAATTCTCATTCTATCGATCATATAAGCATAATATGGCTAATAATATGAGTTAGATAGATAATAATAAGAGTAATGAGTATAGTAATTGTAGTTCTATCGATCATATCTGCATAATATGGTTAATAATATGAGTTAGATTCATAATAATAACAGTAATAAGTATAGTAATTGTCGTTCTATCGATCATATAAGCATAATATGGCTAATAATATGAGTTAGATTGATAATACTAAGAGTAGTGAGTATAGTAATTCTCGTTCTATCGATCCTAAAAGCATAATATGGCTAATAATATGAGTTAGATTGATAATACTAAGAGTAGTGAGTATAGTAATTGTCGTTCTATCGATCATATAAGCATAATATGGCTAATAATACGAGTTAGATTGATAATAGTAAGAGTAATAAGTATAGTAATTGTCGTTCTGTCGATCATTTAACCATAATATGGCTAATAATATGAGTTAGATTGATAATAATAAGAGTAATAAGTATAGTATTTGTCGTTCTGTCGATCATATAAGCATAATATGGCTAATAATACGAGATAGATTGATAATAATAAGAGTAATAAGTATAGTAATTGTCGTTCTATCGATCATTTAAGCATAATATGGCTAATAATATGAGTTAGATTGATAATAATAACAGTAATAAGTATAGTAATTGTCGCTCTATCGATAATATAAGCATAATATGGCTAATAATATGAGTTAGATTGATAATACTAAGAGTAGTGAGTATAGTAATTCTCGTTCTATCGATCATATAAGCATAATATGGCTAATAATATGAGTTAGATTGATAATACTAAGAGTAGTGAGTATAGTAATTGTCGTTCTATCGATCATATAAGCAAAATTAAGGCTAATAATATGAGTTAGATTGATAATAATCAGAGTAGTAAGTATAGTATTTGTCGTTCTATCGATCATATAAGCATAATATGGCTAATAATACGAGTTAGATTGATAATAATAAGAGTAATAAGTATAGTAATTGTCGTTCTATCGATCATTTAACCATAATATGGCTAATAATATGAGTTAGATTGATAATAATAAGAGTAATAAGTATAGTAATTGTCGTTCTATCGATAATATAAGCATAATATGGCTAATAATATGAGTTAGATTGATAATACTAAGAGTAGTCAGTATAGTAATTGTCGTTCTATCGATCATATAAGCATAATATGGCTAATAATATGAGTTAGATTGATAATAATCAGAGTAGTAAGTATAGTATTTGTCGTTCTATCGATCATATAAGCATAATATGGCTAATAATACGAGTTAGATTGATAATAATAAGAGTAATAAGTATAGTAATTGTCGTTCTATCGATCATTTAACCATAATATGGCTAATAATATGAGTTAGATTGATAATAATAAGAGTAATAAGTATAGTATTTGTCGTTCTATCGATCATATAAGCATAATATGGCTAATAATACGAGTTAGATTGATAATAATAAGAGTAATAAGTATAGTAATTGTCGTTCTATCGATCATTTAAGCATAATATGGCTAATAATACGAGTTAGATTGATAATAATAAGAGTAATAAGTATAGTAATTGTCGTTCTATCGATCATTTAACCATAATATGGCTAATAATATGAGTTAGATTGATAATAATAAGAGTAATGAGTATAGTAATTGTAGTTCTATCGATCATATCTGCATAATATGGTTAATAATATGAGTTGGATTGATAATAATAAGAGTAATAAGTATAGTAATTGTCGTTCTATCGATCATTTAACCATAATATGGCTAATAATATGAGGTAGATTGATAATAATAAGAGTAATAAGTATAGTAATTGTCGTTCTATCGGTCATTTAAGCATAATATGGCTAATAATATGAGTCAGATTGATAATAATAACAGTAATAAGTATAGTAATTGTCGTTCTATCGATAATATAAGCATAATATGGCTAATAATATGAGTTAGATTGATAATACTAAGAGTAGTGAGTATAGTAATTCTCGTTCTATCGATCATATAAGCATAATATGGCTAATAATATGAGTTAGATTGATAATACTAAGAGTAGTGAGTATAGTAATTGTCGTTCTATCGATCATATAAGCAAAATTAAGGCTAATAATATGAGTTAGATTGATAATAATCAGAGTAGTAAGTATAGTATTTGTCGTTCTATCGATCATATAAGCATAATATGGCTAATAATACGAGTTAGATTGATAATAATAAGAGTAATAAGTATAGTAATTGTCGTTCTATCGATCATTTAACCATAATATGGCTAATAATATGAGTTAGACTGATAATAATAAGAGTAATAAGTATAGTAATTGTCGTTCTATCGATAATATAAGCATAATATGGCTAATAATATGAGTTAGATTGATAATACTAAGAGTAGTCAGTATAGTAATTGTCGTTCTATCGATCATATAAGCATAATATGGCTAATAATATGAGTTAGATTGATAATAATAAGAGTAATGAGTATAGTAATTGTAGTTCTATCGATCATATCTGCATTATATGGTTAATAATATGAGTTGGATTGATAATAATAAGAGTAATGAGTATAGTAATTGTAGTTCTATCGATCATATAAGCATAATGTGGATAATAATATGAGTTAGATTCATAATAATAAGAGTAATAAGTATAGTAATTGTCGTTCTATCGATCATATAAGCACAATATGGCTAATAATATGAGTTAGATTGATAATAATAAGAGTAATAAGTACAGTAATTGTCGTTCTATCGATCATATAAGCATAATATGGCTAATAATATGAGTTAGATTGATAATAATAAGTGTAATAAGTATAGTAATTGTCGTTCTATCGATCATAATTGCATAATATGGTTAATAATATGAGTTAGATTGATAATAATAAGAGTAATAAGTATAGTATTTGTCGTTCTATCGATCATATAAGCATAATATGGCTAAGAATATGAGTTAGATTGATAATAATGAGAGTAATAAGTATAGTAATTGTCGTTCTATCGTTCATTTAAGCATAATATGGCTAATAATATGAGTCAGATTGATAATAATAACAGTAATAAGTATAGTAATTGTCGTTCTATCGATAATATAAGCATAATATGGCTAATAATATGAGTTAGATTGATAATACTAAGAGTAGTGAGTATAGTAATTCTCGTTCTATCGATCATGTAAGCATAATATGGCTAATAATATGAGTTAGATTGATAATACTAAGAGTAGTGAGTATAGTAATTTTCGTTCTATCGATCATATAAGCATAATATGGCTAATAATATGAGTTAGATTGATAATAATCAGAGTAGTAAGTATAGTATTTGTCGTTCTATCGATCATATAAGCATAATATGGCTAATAATACGAGTTAGATTGATAATACTAAGAGTAGTGAGTATAGTAATTCTCATTCTATCGATCATATAAGCATAATATGGCTAATAATATGAGTTAGATAGATAATAATAAGAGTAATGAGTATAGTAATTGTAGTTCTATCGATCATATCTGCATAATATGGTTAATAATATGAGTTAGATTCATAATAATAACAGTAATAAGTATAGTAATTGTCGTTCTATCGATCATATAAGCATAATATGGCTAATAATATGAGTTAGATTGATAATACTAAGAGTAGTGAGTATAGTAATTCTCGTTCTATCGATCCTAAAAGCATAATATGGCTAATAATATGAGTTAGATTGATAATACTAAGAGTAGTGAGTATAGTAATTGTCGTTCTATCGATCATATAAGCATAATATGGCTAATAATACGAGTTAGATTGATAATAGTAAGAGTAATAAGTATAGTAATTGTCGTTCTATCGATCATTTAAACATAATATGGCTAATAATATGAGTTAGATTGATAATAATAAGAGTAATAAGTATAGTATTTGTCGTTCTATCGATCATATAAGCATAATATGGCTAATAATACGAGATAGATTGATAATAATAAGAGTAATAAGTATAGCAATTGTCGTTCTATCGATCATTTAAGCATAATATGGCTAATAATATGAGTTAGATTGATAATAATAACAGTAATAAGTATAGTAATTGTCGCTCTATCGATAATATAAGCATCATATGGCTAATAATATGAGTTAGATTGATAATACTAAGAGTAGTGAGTATAGTAATTCTCGTTCTATCGATCATATAAGCATAATATGGCTAATAATATGAGTTAGATTGATAATACTAAGAGTAGTGAGTATAGTAATTGTCGTTCTATCGATCATATAAGCAAAATTAAGGCTAATAATATGAGTTAGATTGATAATAATCAGAGTAGTAAGTATAGTATTTGTCGTTCTATCGATCATATAAGCATAATATGGCTAATAATACGAGTTAGATTGATAATAATAAGAGTAATAAGTATAGTAATTGTCGTTCTATCGATCATTTAACCATAATATGGCTAATAATATCAGTTAGATTGATAATAATAAGAGTAATAAGTATAGTAATTGTCGTTCTATCGATAATATAAGCGTAATATGGCTAATAATATGAGTTAGATTGATAATACTAAGAGTAGTCAGTATAGTAATTGTCGTTCTATCGATCATATAAGCATAATATGGCTAATAATATGAGTTAGATTGATAATAATAAGAGTAATGAGTATAGTAATTGTAGTTCTATCGATCATATCTGCATAATATGGTTAATAATATGAGTTGGATTGATAATAATAAGAGTAATAAGTATAGTAATTGTCGTTCTATCGGTCATTTAAGCATAATATGGCTAATAATATGAGTCAGATTGATAATAATAACAGTAATAAGTATAGTAATTGTCGTTCTATCGATAATATAAGCATAATATGGCTAATAATATGAGTTAGATTGATAATACTAAGAGTAGTGAGTATAGTAATTCTCGTTCTATCGATCATATAAGCATAATATGGCTAATAATATGAGTTAGATTGATAATACTAAGAGTAGTGAGTATAGTAATTGTCGTTCTATCGATCATATAAGCAAAATTAAGGCTAATAATATGAGTTAGATTGATAATAATCAGAGTAGTAAGTATAGTATTTGTCGTTCTATCGATCATATAAGCATAATATGGCTAATAATACGAGTTAGATTGATAATAATAAGAGTAATAAGTATAGTAATTGTCGTTCTATCGATAATTTAACCATAATATGGCTAATAATATGAGTTAGATTGATAATAATAAGAGTTATAAGTATAGTAATTGTCGTTCTATCGATAATATAAGCATAATATGGCTAATAATATGAGTTAGATTGATAATACTAAGAGTAGTCAGTATAGTAATTGTCGTTCTATCGATCATATAAGCATAATATGGCTAATAATATGAGTTAGATTGATAATAATCAGAGTAGTAAGTATAGTATTTGTCGTTCTATCGATCATATAAGCATAATATGGCTAATAATACGAGTTAGATTGATAATAATAAGAGTAATAAGTATAGTAATTGTCGTTCTATCGATCATTTAACCATAATATGGCTAATAATATGAGTTAGATTGATAATAATAAGAGTAATAAGTATAGTATTTGTCGTTCTATCGATCATATAAGCATAATATGGCTAATAATACGAGTTAGATTGATAATAATAAGAGTAATAAGTATAGTAATTGTCGTTCTATCGATCATTTAAGCATAATATGGCTAATAATACGAGTTAGATTGATAATAATAAGAGTAATAAGTATAGTAATTGTCGTTCTATCGATCATTTAACCATAATATGGCTAATAATATGAGTTAGATTGATAATAATAAGAGTAATGAGTATAGTAATTGTAGTTCTATCGATCATATCTGCATAATATGGTTAATAATATGAGTTGGATTGATAATAATAAGAGTAATAAGTACAGTAATTGTCGTTCTATCGATCATATAAGCATAATATGGCTAATAATATGAGTTAGATTGATAATAATAAGTGTAATAAGTATAGTAATTGTCGTTCTATCGATCATAATTGCATAATATGGTTAATAATATGAGTTAGATTGATAATAATAAGAGTAATAAGTATAGTATTTGTCGTTCTATCGATCATATAAGCATAATATGGCTAAGAATATGAGTTAGATTGATAATAATGAGAGTAATAAGTATAGTAATTGTCGTTCTATCGTTCATTTAAGCATAATATGGCTAATAATATGAGTCAGATTGATAATAATAACAGTAATAAGTATAGTAATTGTCGTTCTATCGATAATATAAGCATAATATGGCTAATAATATGAGTTAGATTGATAATACTAAGAGTAGTGAGTATAGTAATTCTCGTTCTATCGATCATGTAAGCATAATATGGCTAATAATATGAGTTAGATTGATAATACTAAGAGTAGTGAGTATAGTAATTTTCGTTCTATCGATCATATAAGCATAATATGGCTAATAATATGAGTTAGATTGATAATAATCAGAGTAGTAAGTATAGTATTTGTCGTTCTATCGATCATATAAGCATAATATGGCTAATAATACGAGTTAGATTGATAATACTAAGAGTAGTGAGTATAGTAATTCTCATTCTATCGATCATATAAGCATAATATGGCTAATAATATGAGTTAGATAGATAATAATAAGAGTAATGAGTATAGTAATTGTAGTTCTATCGATCATATCTGCATAATATGGTTAATAATATGAGTTAGATTCATAATAATAACAGTAATAAGTATAGTAATTGTCGTTCTATCGATCATATAAGCATAATATGGCTAATAATATGAGTTAGATTGATAATACTAAGAGTAGTGAGTATAGTAATTCTCGTTCTATCGATCCTAAAAGCATAATATGGCTAATAATATGAGTTAGATTGATAATACTAAGAGTAGTGAGTATAGTAATTGTCGTTCTATCGATCATATAAGCATAATATGGCTAATAATACGAGTTAGATTGATAATAGTAAGAGTAATAAGTATAGTAATTGTCGTTCTATCGATCATTTAAACATAATATGGCTAATAATATGAGTTAGATTGATAATAATAAGAGTAATAAGTATAGTATTTGTCGTTCTATCGATCATATAAGCATAATATGGCTAATAATACGAGATAGATTGATAATAATAAGAGTAATAAGTATAGCAATTGTCGTTCTATCGATCATTTAAGCATAATATGGCTAATAATATGAGTTAGATTGATAATAATAACAGTAATAAGTATAGTAATTGTCGCTCTATCGATAATATAAGCATCATATGGCTAATAATATGAGTTAGATTGATAATACTAAGAGTAGTGAGTATAGTAATTCTCGTTCTATCGATCATATAAGCATAATATGGCTAATAATATGAGTTAGATTGATAATACTAAGAGTAGTGAGTATAGTAATTGTCGTTCTATCGATCATATAAGCAAAATTAAGGCTAATAATAGAGTTAGATTGATAATAATCAGAGTAGTAAGTATAGTATTTGTCGTTCTATCGATCATATAAGCATAATATGGCTAATAATACGAGTTAGATTGATAATAATAAGAGTAATAAGTATAGTAATTGTCGTTCTATCGATCATTTAACCATAATATGGCTAATAATATGAGTTAGATTGATAATAATAAGAGTTATAAGTATAGTAATTGTCGTTCTATCGATAATATAAGCATAATATGGCTAATAATATGAGTTAGATTGATAATACTAAGAGTAGTCAGTATAGTAATTGTCGTTCTATCGATCATATAAGCATAATATGGCTAATAATATGAGTTAGATTGATAATAATCAGAGTAGTAAGTATAGTATTTGTCGTTCTATCGATCATATAAGCATAATATGGCTAATAATACGAGTTAGATTGATAATAATAAGAGTAATAAGTATAGTAATTGTCGTTCTATCGATCATTTAACCATAATATGGCTAATAATATGAGTTAGATTGATAATAATAAGAGTAATAAGTATAGTATTTGTCGTTCTATCGATCATATAAGCATAATATGGCTAATAATACGAGTTAGATTGATAATAATAAGAGTAATAAGTATAGTAATTGTCGTTCTATCGATCATTTAAGCATAATATGGCTAATAATACGAGTTAGATTGATAATAATAAGAGTAATAAGTATAGTAATTGTCGTTCTATCGATCATTTAACCATAATATGGCTAATAATATGAGTTAGATTGATAATAATAAGAGTAATGAGTATAGTAATTGTAGTTCTATCGATCATATCTGCATAATATGGTTAATAATATGAGTTGGATTGATAATAATAAGAGTAATAAGTATAGTAATTGTCGTTCTATCGATCATTTAACCATAATATGGCTAATAATATGAGGTAGATTGATAATAATAAGAGTAATAAGTATAGTAATTGTCGTTCTATCGGTCATTTAAGCATAATATGGCTAATAATATGAGTCAGATTGATAATAATAACAGTAATAAGTATAGTAATTGTCGTTCTATCGATAATATAAGCATAATATGGCTAATAATATGAGTTAGATTGATAATACTAAGAGTAGTGAGTATAGTAATTCTCGTTCTATCGATCATATAAGCATAATATGGCTAATAATATGAGTTAGATTGATAATACTAAGAGTAGTGAGTATAGTAATTGTCGTTCTATCGATCATATAAGCAAAATTAAGGCTAATAATATGAGTTAGATTGATAATAATCAGAGTAGTAAGTATAGTATTTGTCGTTCTATCGATCATATAAGCATAATATGGCTAATAATACGAGTTAGATTGATAATAATAAGAGTAATAAGTATAGTAATTGTCGTTCTATCGATCATTTAAGCATAATATGGCTAATAATATGAGTCAGATTGATAATAATAACAGTAATAAGTATAGTAATTGTCGTTCTATCGATAATATAAGCATAATATGGCTAATAATATGAGTTAGATTGATAATACTAAGAGTAGTGAGTATAGTAATTCTCGTTCTATCGATCATATAAGCATAATATGGCTAATAATATGAGTTAGATTGATAATACTAAGAGTAGTGAGTATAGTAATTGTCGTTCTATCGATCATATAAGCAAAATTAAGGCTAATAATATGAGTTAGATTGATAATAATCAGAGTAGTAAGTATAGTATTTGTCGTTCTATCGATCATATAAGCATAATATGGCTAATAATACGAGTTAGATTGATAATAATAAGAGTAATAAGTATAGTAATTGTCGTTCTATCGATCATTTAACCATAATATGGCTAATAATATGAGTTAGATTGATAATAATAAGAGTAATAAGTACAGTAATTGTCGTTCTATCGATAATATAAGCATAATATGGCTAATAATATGAGTTAGATTGATAATACTAAGAGTAGTCAGTATAGTAATTGTCGTTCTATCGATCATATAAGCATAATATGGCTAATAATATGAGTTAGATTGATAATAATAAGAGTAATGAGTATAGTAATTGTAGTTCTATCGATCATATCTGCATAATATGGTTAATAATATGAGTTGGATTGATAATAATAAGAGTAATGAGTATAGTAATTGTAGTTCTATCGATCATATAAGCATAATGTGGATAATAATATGAGTTAGATTCATAATAATAAGAGTAATAAGTATAGTAATTGTCGTTCTATCGATCATATAAGCACAATATGGCTAATAATATGAGTTAGATTGATAATAATAAGAGTAATAAGTACAGTAATTGTCGTTCT